>NW_021604791.1:7689361-7698170 GCF_004785775.1 Grammomys surdaster
ACCTTAAAATGCCCAAGATGCAACTCACAGGCCACATGAAGTCCATAAAGAATGAAGACCAAGTGGGGGTGATTCGGTCCTTCTTAGAAGGAGCAACAAAATACTCAAGGGAGCAAATATGGAGACAAAGCGAGGGACAAAAACTGAAGGAGGGGCCGTCTGAAGACCTTTCCACCTGAGTATCCATCCCATGTGCAGTCACCAAAGGTAGATGCTGATGTGGAAGTCAGGAAGTGCATGCTGATAAGAGCCTGATATGGATGTCTCCTCAGAGGTCTTCAAGAGTCTGACATATTCAGAGGCAGATGCTCACAACTAGCCATTGAAGTGATCATGGGGTTCTCAATGGAGGAGTTAGAGTGAAGACTGAAGGAGCTGAAAGGATTTGTGGCCCCATGAGGAGAGCAACAATACCAACCAACCACAGCTCCCAGGGTCTAAACCACCAGCCTGGGAGCACTTATGGAGGGATCCAGGGCCTTAGCTGAATATATAAGAGTGGAGGGCCCTGCTGGGCACAGGTAGAAGATGAGATCCTTGACCTCATGAAGGCTGGACGCCCCAGGGGGTGGGAGTTTTGAGGGTGGGGAGGTGGGAGTGGGGGGGTAGATAGAGGTTACATCCACAAAGAAGAAGGAGGAGGTGTGAGGGGATTGGGGGTTCCTGGGTGGGTGGGGGATGGGGTAAGGGGACAACATATGAAATGTAAATAAAACATCCAATAAAAAAATTAAAAAAAAAAAAATTTACCTCCAAATCAGTGACGACCAAAGAAAGTACTGAGAGTTGGTGGGATAATGGTATCTGCAAAATGGAGTAGCATTTCATTACCTCTTCATCTGCTCTTAAGCAGTTAAGCAATGACAGTTCCAGTTGGACAAGTGACAGAGGACACGGCTTTCATCAGGGAAATCTTTGTGCAGCCTACAGTGGACCATAACATTTTAGTGTTTTCTATTCACAAATACCCATGCTTACAGAGAAGATTGCATCTCTGGGACCATAATCTGCCCCCTTCAGTAGAACAGATGCTGTCACAGGCAGAGTCAGCAAGACCAGGAAGGAGAACACTGGCTCCAAGTCTGTCCCAGGAGCATAAGTATAGCTGTGCATGACGTTGGGAGATGAGGCTCAGAAAACCAGTTTCAACACAGTCCTAGTAAAACTAGTAAATAAGGCTTGTTGCAAGACCTTGCCTAATGCACTGTGTACAGGGGTGAGATACATGAATTCCCAGGGGGCTGCTCATGCCCAGCCCTGGAACCCATACATGCTAATAAAGTATAGTCATTAGCTCTCCATCACTGTGACCAAACTTCCAACAACTTTTGACTAAAACTCTGATCACTCATGGTACTTTGCCCGGCTCTTTGAATTGATCTGTATAAGTATCCTCAGAGACACAGAATTTATGACAATGAAAATATGGCTTAGAGAGATGAAGAGATTCAATCTAGGTGATAATTTTTGGTGTCTGAGATCCTGTTACTTCCTAACAATGTGACGTTAAAGTAAGCCATTTGTGGAATTACCCACCGTCCTAGGGAATGGCAGCTGTATGGGATAGGTGTGTTTTGGGGGGTGGAGGGAGTGTGTTTTTGAAACAAACAAAATCTTGATCCGGATACGTGAAAGACGCTCGATGATCAATAGTTACCAAACAAACAAAAAGCTAATGGTGATCTTCATCACATCATTGTTGTCACCGTCAGCCTTTTATTTTTGTTTTTTTTTTTTTACTTTTTGAGACAAGTTCTCAATATATAGCCCAGACTGAACTTGAATTTACAATCCTCCTGCCTCAGCACTCTAAGTGCTAAGCTTACAGTTATATGCTGCCACGGCCAGCTTCTTTCCCAGGCTCTCTTGCTCCTAATAGTGTGTGTGCCCCTCACACTCCTTCCCCCACTCAGTGTCCTTAGTATGGTAAAGATTTTTAGATCCTCCTATAGACATGTTGGAGGATTAACTGAATCAAACTTGTCATTACAGATACAGCGATGCTGACAAAAGGACAGATCAATAAAGTAACAAATTGCTAATCAATGCTAGAACTCAGGATACAAATATCTTTTCTTTAAGGCCATTCCCCAAGTGGCTTAACACCTTCTTCCTTCAGGGCCCTTGTAACAGTGCACTGGGACTTCCAACCCCACCCTCAAATCTGGGTTGCAAAGAGTCACTAAATAGCATACCTACAACCAAGTTGTACGTCTTTAAAATAAAAGCCTGGGGCAATAATCCCAGGTAATGCTTTGTTAGGCCGAATGAAACATGGCCTTGTGTATTTAAATCTATTGACCTCGTTAACGAAAGACATGAAGAAAATTCCATCTACCTGAATTTTACTACAGCAAGGCCAAAACATCCAGCTAACTTCGGAAGTTAACATAAATGTCTTCAAAACCTGTCCTCTGAAGGCAATTGAAGCACTGAGACTCCAAGGGAGGAAAAAAAAACTCAACATGCTTCCAAATGCTAAAACGAGATTTCTATCTTCCCATCATTTTAACAGCAACGCCATAAAATACATTCTAAAACAAACACAGAGCGCTAAAAATTCCACCGTGTAAGCTCCAAGTCAAACATCTGTCTTCCCGCCTCACGGTTTCACCTTGGTTCCTGGGGCCTCGGCTGAAAGCACGGAAATGAGGAGCTTTTAGCGTTGGCTCTGGGATTTGTAATCATCTTTACTGGTTCATCTTAGCTTCCTCTTCAACCTAAACAGATGTGGAGAGAAAGACCATCTACGGTGTCATGTTAACCTCTCGATTCCAGAGGCCCTGAGGAGAGAGTTGAGATCCAGCCTCCGACCTCGGCTGGAACCCTTCCTCAGCATCTAGATCACTTTGACCTTGGTGTGCTACCTAATCCTCTTGAGCCTATTTCTTGTTTGTGAGAATATGATGCCACTAGGGTTGTATGGATTCAATAAGGAATGAAGACTGTTGTACCATTACTATGCTCCTTCAGATGGACAATAATCAGCATTAACTGAATTCTCGTTGTATACTCTTGTAGATGCCTGTATCTGGTGCTTTAAACCAAGCTGTAAGAACAAAGCCGTTATTTCCCTTTCGTAGATGCTGTGGTGGAGTTGAAGTTCAAATCCAGGTTTGTTTCTTTCCAAACTTGGGCACGATGCTTTCTTACATCCAAGAAACAACCTCAACTGGCCTGAAGAATGCTGGCCACCTTCACTGTGGAAGCCTTGTTCTGGCTGCCAGGCTCCTAAAAGACAACAAATGAAACCCTATCGTAACTGATCATGCACCAGTGGTCTGATCTTAAGATATTGATTATAACACCCATGGGTCTTGTTATGAAACTTACAATAACAACCCTTGTCTGGGTCATTCAACAGAGCTGTTTTTGGATGTCTCGTGACTATCAAACCATCTGGCTCTAAGAAATTATCACTTATTAGCTTAGGCAAAATGTCCAATTTCTAAGTCCATGGAGCTATCCTTCTAGTCTATCTGTGAAGAGTAATTGGCTCCAGGATACCCACATTCCTCAGCTCTCCCACATAATTTCAAAATCTTCTAAGACTCAAGACCCTTAAGAGTGGTTAGAATGAATATCAATCATGTTTTTGAGAATCAAGTCATCCCCTGTGTGTAGTAAAGGACTTGGGTCATCCTAGACTCTTCTGAGATTTCCTACATATAAATATATACAATTTTGTAGTATCTGCAAATTGCCTATACACACCCTCTTTAAATCATCTCGGGGCTCCTTGTAATTCTTAATAGAATACAGATGTTATATACATACTTGCTCTATTATATTTTAGAAGAAACAAAATAAAAGCGGCTATATGTTCTATACAGTTGCAGTTTTTTTCAAATACTTTTGATCAATAACTGGTTAAATTCATGAGAGCAGAATAAACGTCACCCTCTGAAGGCTTCTGGCGACTTCCTTCTGGATATCCTTTCTCTCAGTTTGGTTTCTGGTATGACAGGGTACAAGCCAGAGTTTTATGTCAGCCATGCTCCCTGCCTGCTACTTTGTCTCTGTACCCTGGGATGTAGAGCGTCCTGAAACTCCTTACCTGGAATAACTATGTAGCAACCACTCCAGCCGCCATCCTCGGGCTCAGCGTTTCTGTAATTGTCTCAGAATTTAAAACCAGAATATCAGCAGCTCATTTCACCTTTATGAGCCAGGCCATTTCCTGTGTAAAACGGAGGACCTGGGTTATGAAGTGTTCCTTTGAGCTCTGCTATGTCATCACTGTTGTTGTTGTTGTTGTTGTTGATGATATAACTCTAAATGACCACTCGACCCAGTTGGTATCAAAAGTAGAAGACAGCTCAGACGACATGAATGTGAACTTTTTCTATATTCAAGAAATCTTTATGGCAGCTATGTCTTAAATCTGTCCCATATTTTATTAGACTATATAGACTATAGCTGATGCAAGAAAGACTCTAACCCCCAAACAAAGCATGCATGATGCATGTACTCATCTCCCAGTTTATAATCTCCCAGATTATAAATATCAACAATAATGTCATAATGTAGCACTAATGAACACCCTTACGTGAGTGCTCATACTATTCCAGAAAAACAGATGTCTACATCTAACAGACAACATACACATTTGAAAAAGCACTTAAATGAACCAAGAGGGAGAAAGTCTGTGTTTTAAATATTTACTGCCTTGTATTTTACATGATTTTAAGATTAACAACGCATTCAATAAAACAAATCTTATTTGAAAAGCATTCGGAAATATTTTGTCTTTTTTTCTAGCTAAAATAGATTATCTTAAACTTCACTTCTCATCACTTCTCAAGAAGAGAATAACATGACGCATTCATTAAAATAGATTTGAAGTTCCGTTTTATGATGCCCGGAATTGAAGTAAGCACATTTAATCTACTATTTTGATACTATAAACTAAAGTACTTTGAACTGAAGTGTTTAAGCTTTCAGTTCTGGAGGAAATGGAACTAAATTTTGATATAAGTCAACCTAAGAGTCTTAGCTGAGAAAGTGCTTATGTTCTTAAGTGTACACGGGTGATCACATTTGTACAAGCATTCTGGATGTGTGCATACAAGCACAAGTCTTCAAAGAATTCTGTCAAATCAACTTACCATGCATTCTGAGGCATTTTAAAATTGCCACTGTTTCTACATTCATTTAATGGGTATTTCAAAACAAACAAACAAAAAACCAAGTATCTATTATACCAAATACAAGCCCCCAAACTAAAAGAGAAAGCATTAGAAGACACACATGACAATAGAACCATCAAAGAACCAGGAAAACCTTAAGATGCAGAAAAGGCCCCACATCCTTAGGGTTACAGAGACAATCAAGTGAGACAATTGCAGGCAAAGTCCTTAGAATGGGGAAAAAAAAAGTCAAATTGTCAGCCAGATGTGATGGTCCACATCTTTAATCCCAGAGCTCAGGAGGCAGAGGCAGGCAGATCCTTGTGTCTTTGAGGCTACCTTGGTCTACACAGTGAGTTCCAGGACAGCCTACATAGAGAGACCTGTCTATTAATTAATTAATTAATTAATCGATTAATTAATTAATCAACTAATCCAGGTCTTGTCTGTCTCCTTCCAGCATCCAAAATACTAACCAGCATATAGCAGGCATCCCCATAAAATGCCCTTCTCTCAGGCTCACAAGCTTGGACATTGAGATATTTCTGAGACATATATGGAATTTACATGACTTCAAGCTTGATGACGAACACACTGACTAGCTTACAAATCCTATTATCAGAATGATTCAGAGGATTTCAGATCTGTCTAATAGAGATTTATTGGTTCCTGCGAGTAGTTTTCAAGGTTTTCCCCCAGTATTCCAATCCCTAACTGCTGCACACAACGCAGCTATAAAAATGATGGGTGTTTTTAACCTGCTAACCAGAGCTTCCCTACTTCCCCTGCCCCTGCTTTGCTATTTCTATGTAGTTATTGATGGCAAGCACATATTCTTGGAGGTAGGATTTGGTTAAGTAACTCGTAGCCTCAGGAAACGGAATGGTCAATGAGCAAAAGGCCACAGGAACTTTCCATGATAACCAATGGGCCAAACTAATCAAGACAGGCATGGGTTTCCCATTCCAAAGAAAAACTCATCTTTAATGATCAAATGAAAATGCAAATTTAAGGAAAACAAATCGGGTTATTTGGAGGGCGGTATGTACTCAGAGGGTATTAATGTCATTGTGGTTTCCTGAGGAAAGGGCCTCTATTTTGCTTGCAAGCAAAATGTCAACTATAATTATTCAAAATGACATCCTACAGGAACTTTTATGAAAATTGAGGTAGGTCCAGAAGACTGGGCAGGAAGCAGGGTTCTCATTTTGGATGATGTGGGGAGGTCTGCAATCTGGAAACAGTTCTAGTGAAGAGGATTCTTGACTGGCTGAATCTAAGTCTCCTTGGTAAGAAAATCTTGGGCAGATCTAGTTCCTGTGAAATTCCATTATTAAATTTATCAATCAATCATATAATCCCTTTCCTCAGAAATAGCTCTTTCGATGGTACTCAGCACAATGTGAAATATGAAGACAGATTAAAGAGCATAATTTGAGATTAACAAATGACACAGTCTTTGAAAAAAATAGGTACCTATTTTATTGCAATAATTGTTATGAGCATCATTAAGGAGTACAATCTCCTACTTAGTCATTATCTGTTGCTACAGTAATACTCCAAACAAACAGTTATGAAACTCTGTCATGCAGAACTGCAAACCTTTAACTCTCAGGTAGGTAAGTTAGGCAGCCTTGGTTGGACTCAGGTGAGAAATTCTTCTGGCCGTCTCTAGGGTCATTCATCCAGAGGTAGTTGTCAGTCAGCAGATATGGATAACCTTCCATGAGAGACTAGGGTAGTTGTTCAGTTCTCTGCGTGGGTTCTGTCCTCCAGCAGAGTCATCTGGACTTCTTTCCATATCACTGGCAAAGACAAGAACAAGCTCAGGTTCCCAAACTCTTTTCAAGTCTGTTTTCATCTCATTTGCTAGTAGATCACTAGCCATAGCAAGTCTCATGCTTGAGTCTAAAGACAACTATTGAGCAAGAAGAGGCCCGAGAAATCCCATGGTATGGGGGACAGGTACAGAGAAATGAGGAACTGAAGTTGTTGGAACAACTGGTCAACCACATGATGCATGCTATTGTAAAATCTTTATTTGGGAACATTACATTACTTTTCCTTTATGTTTATAGAATTGAACAAATATTTTGTATTTTATTCAAACCTTTAAAAGCAATATTTATCAGATATTTTGGACTTACTTTAAAGTAAGAAATATACTGTGTGTACAGTGTGACTGATTTCATCCAAAAGTTTGTCAAGCCATTCTTTCATCCAACTATGAAGATGAATTGCTACTTAGGATCTTTAATTTGTTAAAAAAAAAATTTTTGGATTGTCCCCTAGATTCACTGTGGGATTTGTTCAGAGAAAAAGAAAGGAGCTTGAAAAACACAAACCAGTTTGTGAGCTTTGGTCTTTCCTGTCCCCTTTCTTCTTGAGGAATAACCCATAAATATATATTTACAAGGACTAGAGAATCCACATAAAATGTCTGAAATGAGGCTGTCACAATATTCCTGTGACTAAAGCCTAGAATCCAGGAGCCTGAGCACGAATTGCCTGTAGCCAAATTCCCATTCATCCAGCCAGAGTGGCTTCAAGCATCTTCAAGCTGAGAGGTAACAGAAGGAGAGGAGAAGGGTGCTAATAGTCACAGGTGCCTTGCATAGGTCTTTCATATGCAAACACTATGACATTCACATGACATTCATATGACATTCATTATGACATTGAAGCTGAGAGAAGTTTCTCAAGGTCACACTGTATTTGGCTGAGTAGTGACTGAGTAGTTTTTAGCCGTCACATATTTCAGTGACACCACACCCCCAGCCTCCATCACTGCCTTCCTTTCCATCACACCATGTGGAGAATATGAGCCTACGTCTTCCTAATAGCAGAAATTCACACTCATGTATGAACATTAATATAGAATTAACAAGTACACACCAATAATAAGGCTCTGTACTTTGTGATTTAGCAAGAAAGATTTGCAAGAAGGGTATCCTGCATGAAACCAAGCTTTATTGGAAAATATGTGAGCACAGCAGCTCAGGAAACTGCCATTTAGAAAGCCACATTGGCTTTATGACCTTGCATTTGGGAGAGAAAGGTCCCAAGTGGGACAGTTGGGTTTACAGTGACAGCAGATCATTGTTTCTGTTTTGCTTTTTTCCCCAGAACAACCACCACTTTGGGACTCTTGATTATGCAAATCAGAGGCACAGCACCACCTATTGTTGCTGGGAAAGCTCCAAATTCATGGTAGTAACTTGAACTCAAATATTTCATGTTCTATTTAGTCGGGTAAGTGGATGGATGGTTCAGAGAGCTGTGTGTCTAGATTATTTGTCCCTTAGAGTGCAGTTGCTCATCTAAGCACAACTTTCAACTGCTTCATGCCTCTTTAATAGTGTGTGTTTCTCGGGAAGTCTGTGAATGTTTATTGTTTAAGTCGTTATCCGCAGCAACATCACAAAATAAATGGACTGGACTTAGTGCAGTCTACCCTGAAATGGATTGCTAAAGCCTTACATAAGATGCTGAAAAGCTCAGATTTGGGGGCCAGGGAAACACCATCTGACAAATGCACCATAATCTAGGAGGTGGGCATTCATAGGATGGGGATTTATCGCTCTAGAGTTTTCTGATAAAAGGAAGAGGAAGACGGGAAGAGGGGAAGAGGGGAAGAGGGGAAGAAGAGGGGAAGAGGGGAAGAGGGGAAGAAGAGGGGA
>NW_021604791.1:7698270-7705404 GCF_004785775.1 Grammomys surdaster
GGGGAAGGGGGAAGAGGGGAAGAGGGGAAGAGGGGAGGAGGGGAGGAGGGGAGGAGGGGAAGAGGGGAAGAGGGGAAGAGGGGTGACCATGGACAGCAGTCATTTCTGGCAAAGAAACCTGGAACTGAAAAAAGTATATACGTCTTCTGTAAGACTTTGAATTTTAGTCTGGTCCTCAGACCCCCATCAATGAGTTCAGGATTGTAGCTGTTGACTTGATGATGCAGAGCATCAACCAGCACATGGCAACAAGGTGGACAAGCTGCAGAGAGGCAAAGCAACTAGAGAATTCCTGAGTCTGGGTCTGACCCTGAGAAATTTGAAAACACATGTCCATGCTGTCATATTGTCTCTCATGCTTCTGTCTAGATAACTGAGGACAAAGACTTTTCCAAGGTCTAGGGAGAAGAGGGAAGAACAGTGTGGTAATTTGAATATGCTTGGCCCATGGGAAGTGCTACTATTAGGAGGTGTGGCCTTGTTGGAGGAAGTACGTCAGTGTGTAGGTGGGCTTTGAGGGCTTCTATTGCTCAAGTTCTACCCAGTGTGGAAGAGTCAGTCTCTCCTGGTTGCCTTTGGATCAAGATGCAGAACTCTTAGCTCCAGCCCCAGCACCATGTCTGCCTGCATGCTGCCATGCTTCCTGCTACGATGATAATAGACTCTGAAACTGTAAGCCAGCTGCAATGAAATGTTTGCCCTTGTAAGAATTGCCTTGGTCATGGTGTCTCTTCACAGCAATAGAAACCCAAACTAAGACAAACAGAGTCTCTTCGCAAGACCAAAACCAATATTAACAGTGGAAGTTGCCAGCAAATGATGGCTTTCCCAAAGGATGGTAAACTCATAAGTATCATCAGGAGTGAGATATGAGTCAAAACAGTAAAAAAAGATGTGAGCCTGGGGACTGAGCTGTCATTGCCTGAATGTTTGCAAGCGACTCCTAGAGTTCATGAGTTGAAACCTAATTATGATGGTAGTAGACAATGGGGGCATTTGTGAGATGACTGGAGTATGACGAAGCTTGTGCTAGAGAACCTGGAGAGCTCTCATGTTTTTATACCCCGTGAGGACACTGTAGAGGCATCCTCTATGATCCAGAGGCAGACCCTCACACCTACAAGTCTGCTTGATCCTGAACTTCTCAGCCTCTAGAATTCAGACAAATAAAACTCTGTCATTTAGATCCTACTGGATTTATACTGCTTTGTGAGACCCAGCTAAATGGATTAAGTCTCTATCAGATAGCCTCTAGGGTAGAAAGCTGGGGGAACAGCTGGGGGACGGTGTGAAAGGGACTCACTTCTGACAGCCTATCTCCGGGGAGCTGAGGCACAGTAATTTGAATATGGCACCATGTAGGTATTCAGAATTCCAGTCTACAACACCTTAAAATATTGGATGAAATACTTTTAATATTTTAAATGCTTAGCTGAGTTGAAGACAGGGGAAGAACCGATCTAGGATAAAAGTAGCAAAAAGGCATAAATCCAAAGCAGAAACTGGGTGTTGGAGCTGAATGTTGTCTTAAGGAAATCTGCCAATACACAGTTGGGTAAGTTTTTTGTTTTAACAAGTATTAACATCTGAGGGAGACCAAAGACAAAGAGAAGGATTCGGGTGAAATAGGAAGGAACAGAGACCCTTCCGAGAGCCAGTCCTCCAGAAAGCAACAGACCCGATAAAAGGAACTGGAAAAATAAAATTAATTTCACTGAAACAGACAGATGAAAGTGCTTCCCTCTGTCAGCTTTGGAAAAATAAAGGCTCCTCTGAGAATTACCAACCACAAGGTGAATGTCCTAGAGAACTGGTATGAAGTTTACACCTAATTAAATGCCTCAACTAGAGAATGGAGCATAAATCATCACAGGCCAGTGATGCACAGGGGCCTGGAAGAAGCAGGTTCAGATCTGTAAGGAGAGGGTGGGGGAGGTGAGTCAGTAGCTAAAGTCCAGTGCTTGGCTGGAAAGCCAGAGGACCCAAGTGCGGTCCCTGAAAGTTGCGCAGAAGGCTGGATGCAATGGCTCACGTTGGTATATGGAGCACAAATGTGCACACATGCACACACACACACACAGAGAGAGAGAAAGAGAGAGAGAGAGAGAGAGAGAGAGAGAGAGAGAGAGAGAGAGAGAATAAATAAAGCTTTTAAGGAAGGAAGGAATAAATGAAATAAGGAAGCCAGCCAACTGGCTTGGCTTACTAACTTACTGTATGTCCCTTAACTGGAAACCAGAAAATCAGTTATTGACCAAGCAGTGAAACCTGGTATCTAAGTTCCCAGAAGTGACCAGGAATCATGTAGCCATAGGAAAGTCCATTGGGACACTAAGCCCCGCCCTCCTCCCCTCGGTAAATCTTCAGGGAAATGAGCTTCAGTTAAGTCTCAAACAATTGTTACAATGTTTCAATTACCATACGCTCACAATGTATATTAAAACATCACAGATACATGATGAACCAACCTCCCATGAACAGGAGCCAGCAGATGTAACAGACACATAATCACACTACAAAAACTGCACGTTAGAACTATTAAACCCCAGCTATAAACTGTGTGTATATATATGTGTATGTTTAAATAAATAAAAGAGAATACCACAACTGTAACCAAAAGACTAGAAAGACTTTCTTTCAAATGAAAGATATTTAGTAAGGATTTACAGTGGGAGTTTAAGCAGAAATAAAATGCTTATTTAGAGGGTAATCATTGTCTATTAGAAATACACATTGAATTATTACAGATGAAATGATACAATGTATAAGACTGTCTTCAGAATTATCTGGAGTAAAAGAAGCTAATAGATATTCAGAAGAAACAAATTAACCATGACTTAATTCATTGTTAGTTATTTAATACATTGTTGAATGTAGGCAATAACTCATGGGGGTTACCTTGCTATGCTTCTAACTGTGACATGTGTATTAGTTACTTTCTTATTACTGTGACCAAATACCTGAAAATACACACACACACACACACACACACACACACACACACACACACACGAGGAAGAGTTGACTCTGACTGTGAGTTGAGGACATACACTGCATGGGGAAGGCATGGTAGTGGCAGGGTGAGACAGCTGGTCATATGGCATACAGTCAGGAAGTAAAGGACCAAGAAGTGGGGTCAGGTTATAAAGCCTCAGGGTGCACTCCTAGTTACCCATTTCTCTGTAGTGTGTAGTTTTTGATACCTCCCACCCTGCCCCCCCCAAGCTCCAGGAATTGGCCTCACTCGCTACCAGCCCAGGCCAGCCCAAAGAATATTGGATCCATGAATGGAAAACACAGATACACACACACACACACACACAAACAAACACACACACACACACACACACACACACACATCAGTCATTCTTTTTATTTTTTTATTTTTTTGGTTTTTCGAGACAGGGTTTCTCTGTGTAGCTCTGGCTGTCCTGGAATTCACTCTGTAGACCAGGCTGGCCTCGAACTCAGAAATCCGCCTGCCTCTGCCTCCCAAGTGCTGGGATTAAAGGCGTGCACACCAGTTATTCTTAAAAGGCCTTTGCTAACTCAATGATTGGGCACTGATTAACCTCCCGTGCCACCCAAGGCATAACTGGATAGAGTGGCCAATGGCCACCCCAACCAAAACCTCACATGGCTGGTTGGCTTTATCTACTGCCACTACCCTTTCCTTCTCTTACCTTCGCCTCCCTCCCCAGCCCCTTCTCTAGCTTGCCTGTGGTACCAGAAGTCCCAACTATTCAGCCCACCTCATTGGCTGCTAGCATCTTTATTGATGAATCAAGAACCAATTGGGGAACAGGACTTTAGCATCAGAAACACTCCATCTAGGCTGTGTCCTAATGGTTCCACAGCCTTCCCAAACAGCAGCATCACTGGAGACAAGGGACCACACACAAGAGCCCCTCGAGGACATTTCATATTTAAATCACAATACTATGCTTGCAGGTTTTCTCTTTAAATGTTACCTATTTTGGTGAGCATGGAGATGGGAAGAAAAGATTTAACCTAGAAAGACAAAAAGAAAAAGTAGCTTAACAGGGATTCGGGAGACATATTATACAAGATAACAGAAAATTATAATAGCTTTAGTGAACTGTGAGATATATCTGAAGTAATTACCAAGAATACAGCACAAGATCAAAAAGATATAGGCCTTATCAGAGTTTAAGATAGCCAGAAGGTAGATTCATAAGACTTACGTGGATCTAATAGGCGATCACAGGGGAAATAGATTGACCAGACAAGAAAGAATTTCTTGTGACTAGTTTACCTTGATTGTCAACTTGACACAGTCTAAAGGCATCCGAGAGGAAATGCCTCAATGGAGGAATTGCCTAGATCAGACTGGCCTGTGGGCATGTCTGTGGGGAACTGTCTACATTATTAACTAGTGTAGGAAGGTCCAGCCCACTGTGGGCACCACCATTCCTTAGGCAGGTGGTCTTGGGCTGTGTAAGAAAGCTTGAGCCTGCCAGCAGCTTGTTATTCCAGGTTTCTCCTTTGGGGTCCTATTTGAGTTCCTTCCATTACTTCTCTCAGTGACAGGTTGTGACCTGGGAGGAGCAGTCATTGTCTTCTTGCACAGACTCCAGACTCCAGGTTACAAGAGGAAGTTCTAAACCCATGATCACACAGATAATTCTAGTTAACGTCAGTGGTTCTCTAACAACAACCAAAGTCATAAATGCAAGAAGGATACTATTAGGGGGTACAACAACGGTAGGAAGGAAACTAGAGGGTGAAATTTGTAACAAGCAGAACTGCATGCTATACATGCATGGATTTGTCAAAGAACAAAGGTTTTGGGGTTTGTTTGTTTGTTAAATTCACTTTGGATATATCACAGTGAAACTACCAATCAGCATTAACCACAGAGCTATCCGTTTCCTCTCGGAGACAAAGGATGAAGCAAACCATGATTAGACTGATAACTGATTATCTCAACCAGCAGCACTGGAAGCCAGGAAAATATCACAGATGTGTTCCTAAACTGCTGAGAGAAATAGCAATCAATACATGAGTACTGTACAAAATGATCTGTCAAAAAAAGAAAAGTGAAAGCTCTTTTCATGCAATCAAAATGGGGAAAGTTTACTGCTCACAGTTAATGTTTTAAAAATTGAAGGAATGGCCTTCAGATGATGATCATAGCAGTACAATTTAACCTGTGAAAAGGAATGGTTAGCAAAGAAGCCACGTGAGGGACGTAGAGAAACACAAGCCTCATAAAATAATAACGTCGAAAAAGGAGGAAATATACCCTTCCCTGTCCCTCACATTAAATCCAGCTGATAACTCCATGTGTTACATAGAAAACAAACCTAAGACATTCTGAGCAGGAGAAGCACATTAATTGTCTTGGGGACCTAAAAGAAAACCCTAGTTCTTTTTGTCTTGTTTGTCCCATAGGGCTGCTAGAGAAGAGGCAATCTGTGAATAGGTTCAGAAAAAAAACCCCAGGACTTAGAAATGGAAAAATAGAAGTTATTTAGTCTTCACAACCGAGAAAAACATACAGAAGAAAATAAAAAACAGTAACAGAGCCATAGGACATATGGAACTATAGCAAACCACGAATCTCAGCAAGGTAAGGAGTTGGTCTTGAATAAGTATATAAAGAAATAATTGTAAAAAAAAAGTTCCAAATATGATTGAAAAAGGCAAGCCTTGTCAATACACGAACAGGATTAACTCAAACCACTCCGTGACATACCAAGGTCAAACTTCCAAAGACTACAAAGAAAATAAGTTCTTAAGGCAACCAAAGAGAAAGGATACTTTACACTAGGGAAAGAAAGTTTGAATAGCAGATTTCTCATCAGAAATATAAAAGCCAAAAGGAGGTAACCAGGGCATCCTTCAGTCTCCAGCGAGATAAAGGCAATCAATCAACTTGTCACCAGTGGCTCTACTGTGAAATAATAGTTAGTAGTAAAGTCTGAATAGGAAAAAACAATTAATAAATAACCTTGGAACAAGAAAGAGAAAAAAAACAAGGTAATTCTATTTTTTTATTAGGGGTCAGTGGGATATTTTGTTTGTTTGTTTTTGTTTCTTGAGACAGGGTCTCTTCGTGTACTTCTCTCTGACTTGTAACTCGATGTAAACACCAGGCTAGCCTCAAATTCAAGGTGATCCTTCTGCCTCTGCCTCCTGAGTGCTAGGATTAAAACGGGAGCCTTTACGCCCAGCTTGGAGGACAGGGATTCTTGTCACAGTGTCTGTGTGGAGGTCAGTAGCTTTGTGGAGTCAGTTCTCTCTTTGACCTTAGGTGGGTTCCAAGGGATTGGATTCAGGTTGCCAGAGTTGAGTCTCCAGCAGCAAACACTGTCCCCCACTGAGCCATCTCACCTGCATAAAACAAAGAAACATTGTTGTGAAGAGGGATTTCCCTGCCCAAGAAGTCTCCCTTAGAATGCTTAGGAAATTGACATGAATTCCAAGTGAGAGAAACTGGGCAGCTTGGTAGAAGAAACATTTTGGAGTGTCTTTTTTGTTGGTTTTGGAATGTCGAACCTTAATATATTCCCAATGTTAAGCAAAATGTGAGTGAAAAGTGGAAAGGTGAGATTCATATGTAACAGACACAAGTGTCAATGTCATGTAAGATATAATGCATGAGTAAATAATCATGAATTCTACATGCGATGGTTAATTTCAAGGGGGAACTCAGATATCTGTAAGGCACTCTTGGGGGGGGTGTATCTGGTTGGGAGGGTTCAGGAGAGAGCAACACGTGAATTAGCAAACAATGTAAGGAAGCTGCATGCGTGTGGGAAAGCACAACCAAAAGCTAAGACAATTTACTAATGACAATCATCAAAAAGGAAAGAAAAGGAAGAAAAGAAATAGAGATGAGACCATTTTCTTTCATCCTGGAACTGGGAGCCCCACTCTCTCCTGCCTTTATACACCAGAGCTCTGTGTTCTCTACACCTTGATGTCTAGTACTATGTCAGGCCACCCTAGTTCTTCAGCTTCAATGTGGCAAATATATATTGACCATACAATGCCCTCTCTCCCTCTCCTGTCTCTTCTCTCTCTCTCTCTCTCTCTCTCTCTCTCTCTCTCTCTCTCTCTCTCTCTCTCTCTCTCTTCCCCTCCCCTCCCCTTTCTTTACTGAGGATT
>NW_021604791.1:7705504-7765851 GCF_004785775.1 Grammomys surdaster
CTCCCCTCCCCTCTCCTTCCCTCTCCCCTCCTCTTCCCTCCCCTCTTCCTCTCCTCTCCCCTCCCCTCTTCCTCTCCCCTTCTCCTCTCTTCTCTCCCCTCCTCCTCTCCTCCCCTCTCCTCTCCTCTCCCCTCCTCTTCTCCCCTCCTCCCCTCCCCTCCCCTCCCCTCCCCTTCCCTCTCCTCCCCTCCCCTCCTCTTCTCTTCTCTCTTTTCCTAATCCCTTGGAGAAGTTTACTATGCAACCAGTGGTCTAGGAGGGTAAATTGTCTTCAACTATCCTAAAGTCTTTTATTTTATTTATTAATTTTAGTTTGTGTTTGTTTCTCCTGCAGGGAGTGGGCACATTCATGAGTTAAGGGCACCAGTCTAGGCCACATTACAAGCCCCTGTCTCACACACAAACATAAAATATTCAACTAAATAGTGGGACATATTTCATGGATGATGAAACTTTATATCACAAAATGTCCAGTCTTTATAACCCAATGTATAAATTTAATATTATTATAAACAAATTTCAGCAGAATGGATGTTTCATAAGTCACTATAAGCTGATTTTAAGACTAGGCATAGTTGCAAATTTGTATGAACAGCCAAGACCTTTCTGAACAACAACGCAGTGTCCTCTTCCTTTTATTTTAAGACATTGACATTTGATAATGAATGCAATAATCAGTGTTTATCTTTACCCACTCCATAAAGGTTTATTTTTTTCTCAATTTGCTCAAAAATAGATTCAGATTGGGTTGGGCAAAGAGAGAGCCTAATGTATACAGAGGTGGATGCTCACAGCTAACCATTGAGCTGATCAAGGGGTTCCCAATGGAAGAGTTAGAGAGAAGACTGAAGGAGCTGAAAGGGTTTGAGGCCCCTTGGGGAGAGCAACAATACCAACCAACCACAGCTCCCAGGGTTTAAACCACCAGCCTGGGAGCACATAGGGAGGGACCCATGGCTCCAGCCCTATAGGTAGTGGAGGATGGCCTTGTTGGGAGAGGAAGTCCTTGGTCCCAGTGAAGGCTGGATGCCCCAGTGTGGGGGAATTCGTGGGCGGGGAGGTTGGAGTGGGTGGGTGAGTGGGTGGAGGCATATCATCATAGAAGCAGGAGGTGGGGGATGGAGTAGGGGGTTTCTGAATAGGGGGAAATGGGGAAAGAGGGTAACATCTGAAATGTAAATAAAATATTCAATAAAAAAATTAACTTCAAAAAAACAAACAAACAAAAAAGAAACACAAAGAGTAAAAACATACCTCTTGATATATTTGATGATTAAAGTTAAGAACTTGACTTTTAAAAGACCAGAGGAAGGCTATAAAAATAATATACAAATCAGAATAAATTACTTGTCATACATATATAACCTATAGGTTATTGATATTCATATGTAAATATTTTAAAACTTTTAAAACTGAATGAGAAAATGGTAACCTAATGAAAAATAATATTTATAATCATAATATATAATATATATGTAATAAAAAGATTTTTATAGAAAAAACCTACTAGCAATTAATATATACTTACAATATCTTTATTTTGTGTGATTGTTAGTTTAAAATGTCAACTTCCCATAATGTAGAGTCATCTGCAAAGAGCATCTCAAGTGCGTGTGCATAGGAGGGCAGTCTTGAGTGTTGACTGACCTTGACGATTGCCCACTGTGGGTAGTACTATTCCCTATGCTGGGCTCTGAACTATATACTAGCTACCTGCATGAAAGTGGGCAGAGAGCATGGTGCACCCATTTCTCTCAGCTCTTCATTGTGGATGTGCATACTTGTCTCAGCTCCTCCCTTTGTGATTTCCCTAGAATGAATGACGGGAATTGTCAGCTGAATAAACTTTTTTTACCCCACGTCACTATTTGGTTGGGATATTTGTCACAGTAATGGAAAGGAAACTAAAGCACTTTGAAGTAAAAATAAGTCATAATTATTTATTTAGCCTAATTTCATTTACATAAATTGAAAACCATGCAAAACTACAAGTATTGTTTAGATATATACTTCCATACAGTAATAACTATGAAGAAAATAAAGGAACATAAATAACAATAAGTGTAAAATTTAAGATAAATGTTTATCACCAATGAAAAATGAAAACTATGACTAGGGAGAGGTTCAGAGGAAGATTTAGACACTGAATTATTCTTCCTCTTAAACTGTGTGTGGTGACTATAGGATATGTGTCCTAGTCAACATGTTATTGCTGTGATAAAATACCATGACTAAAAAGCGAGTTGAGGAGGAAAAGGTTTATTTGGCTTACACTTCCAGGTAATAAGCCATCATTGGAAGAAGTCAGAACAGGAACTCAAGCAGGACTGGAACCTGGAGACAGGAGCTGATGCAGAGGCCATGAGGGGTGCTGCTTGCTAGCTTGCTTCCCAACACTTGCTTAGCCTGCTATTGTGTAGAACTCAGGACCACTAGCCCAGGGATAGCACCACCGACCATGGACTAGGCCCTTCACCCCACACGGATCACCAATTGAGAAAATGCCTTACAGCTGGATCTCATGGAGGCATTTGCTCAACCGAGGCTCTTTTCTCTCATGACTTTAACCTGTGTCAAACACACACACACACACACTCACACACACACACACACAAGCCAGTATAACATGTTTCATGAGCATTTGCTTTATCTTCCATGAGAGAGAAATCTAATACATAATATGATTGGTTTTGTTTTGTTTTGCTTTTTTCTGTGGAAAAATAGACCAACAGCAACTTGGGACAAAAGGGTTCATTTGGCTTTCACTTCCACACGACAGTCCATCATCAAGGGAAGAGGGCAGGAACTCAAAGTCAGAAATCTGTATGCAGTAACTAAAGCAGAGACCACGGAGGAATGCTACTTATTGGCTTGCTGTCAATGACTTGCTCAGCCTGTTGTCCTACACCATCCAGGACCGCTTGCCTAGGGGTAGCTCCGCCCCAGTAAGCTGGGACCAACTACATCAATTATTGTCTTATGGTTTCCATTGCTGAGGAGAGACACCATGACCAAGGCAACTCTTATAAAGGATATCATTTAATTGGGGCTGGCTTACAGGTTCTGAGGTTCAGCCCATTATCATCATGGCAGGAAGCATGGCAGCATCTAAATAGGCATGGCACTGGAGGAGCTGAGAGTTCTACATCTTCGTCCAAAGGAAATCAGGAGCAGAGTGTCTTCGGGCAGCTAAGAGGAGTGTCTCAAAGCCTACCCCCTACAGTGACACACTTCCTCCAACATGGTCACATCTAATGGTGCCACTCTCTGGGCCAAGCATATTCAAACCACCACAATCAATAATCAAAAAAAAAAAGTCTATACAGACTTGCCTCCAGGATAATCTGATAGAAACAATTCTTTAATAACAATTCCTTCTTCCAAGATATGTCTAGGACATTTGTGTTAAGTTGACAAAACCCAACCAGCACAATGATCTAACAACAACAACAACAACAACAAACAGAGAACATATAGTTTGTTTTATTATATACCCTGTGGTGGGATGACTGCAAAGCAGATAGACCACATTTATCTGTAGGCATAAAATTTTTTCAACCCACTTTGATAAGAGTTCAACCTCTCCTCTTGCCCACCACTCACCAAAGGTAGTGGAAAAGAAAAGTCATTAGGGCACAGGGGAAGTAGACCTTTTTAGAAACAGTTCTTTGAGGCTGAGTCTAATCTTCATTGTCAGGATATCAGTAGTTCAGTCCAATTGCAAACACCAACTGTGAATCAGCAGCTGCAGTCCAGTCTGCTTGGTAGTCATTACACATGGACCAACAAGGGCAGTTCAATACAGAAGAAACTGCAAGGCTCTCCAGAGCTGCAGAAGTGGCAAGAAGCCACAGGAACCTCAGAAGAAGTTCTCTGGCAAGTTTCTCTCAATGGCATCACCACACATGGAGCTTAGCAATGCAATGTAAGGCAAATCAAGGCATGCTTGTCATTAGTGAAGAATAGCGAGGCAGAGAGAAGCAAAACAATGCTCGAGCTCCCACTGTCCGTGGGGTCATATTTATATTCTTTCTGAACATCATGTGTCCTTTCACATGTTTGCTATAGCAGAACATCTTTTCACCTTCAGGAAAACACTCTTTCACTTGTCTGCCTTAACAAGACAGCCTTTCACCTGTGTGTCCCAGCAAACCATCATTTGACATAACCAACTTTCCAAAGAAACCAGAAGTTTCCACTTCACTTCTCAACATTCCTGAATGTCCTTTGCAATATAAATCTCAGACTTTTTAAAGCTAAGTCAATGCCTCTCCTTCAGTCAACACATTTTCTCCACACTATCTTTCATAAAAAGCAGCCATCTACTATTTGGCACTAATAATGTTCTTTTTTTTTTTCAAAATTGTGACATTTTCCTTCTATCTTTATAACAAGTCTGGTGGTTAATCTCGATTGTCAACTTGATGAGATTTAGAATCACCTGGAGATGGGCTTCTCCGAAGATGGGCTTCTCCGAATGCCTGTGAGAGGTTATCTTTATTGGATTGACTAAGATGGAAACACTTGTCCACTGTGGGTGGGAGGATTCCTTTAGCTGAAATCCTGCATTGTATAAATGGGTTAAGTGACCAGAGCAACATAGCATTCATTGCCCTCTGCTTCTTGACTAGAGATGCGATCTGTATAGCTGCCTGCTCCTTGACTACCTCACCGTGATAGGCTGTACCCCACCATTATAGGCTGTATCCCAACATGATAGGCTGTACCCCACTGTGATAGGCTGCACCCCCATACTGTGAACAAAAATGACTGCCCTCCCTTAAACTAATCTTGTCAGAGTATTAAAATATTCTAATGTTAAAATTAAATTACAGCAACAGGAAAAGTAATGAAATTAACAACCTTAAAAATAAGAAGCATTCCTTTTTCTCACATAAAAATGATTTACAACTCTTATTTTTAAATATTCGTTCGTTAATCACTCTTAAGGATGCCCAACAATATTTTCCTTTTAGAATAAAGGAGACTTTAAAGGTTCAACAGTCTGGCAGGCAGGGGGGAAACTTGAAGAGGCAGGCACCAGAATCACAAGGAAGAACAGCCTATTCCCTCAGCATGCCCCTACTTGTTCTATGCGCCCCTTAGAAATAGACCTGACCCAGTCCTCGGCATCTCCTTTCTCAGAGGAGAAAAACAAGACCAAAGCTTCTCTTCACAATACATGAAGAGATATTTCTGAACCCAAGAGAATTCCATGCAAACAGTTCTCTGAATGGAGCCACCGACTTCCAGGGCTTTTTCACCTGCTCGCACCCAGGTAAATTGTTTTGTTAGATCCACTCTTTCATTATGACTAATGCATTCTCTATGCTTTGCACAGCCAAGGATCTTAAAATAACATGACTGAGCCCCGAGCTGCAAGCTGAACACAGGGAAACATGTAAATCCTCGGGCTAAATCTGATAGAAAGCTAATTAAACAACTCCAGGTTTTTCCTCACAAGTAACACGGGGCTCTGTCTACCTGTGTCACTCAGCAGCGAGGAGGGAGGGGAAGGCTGACGGTGAGTGGTGGTGACAAACTGTACTAAACGTGACAAGTTCCCGGAGGCAGCCCCCTTCCTTCTTTTCCTATGTAGGGCATTCAGATATTTGAGACAACATTCCAAATGCCACTTTTTAAAATATACTTTTTATTTTAGGACACGGCCAGATTTACAGAAAAAAAAAATAATGAACGTAACAAAGATTTCCACGCACTCTGTACTTTCTCATTATTCACATCTTGCATGACTGTGACACATTTTTACAATTAATTAACCGAAATTGATACATTATTAACTAGCACCTATACCTTCTGCAAGTTTCCTCATGTTTCTTTTAATATCCTCTTCTGTTCAGGGACTTCATCCAGCATCCCACTCCATACATAACGGTCACATGGCATCGGGTTCCAATGGAGCCAGTTGCTCAGATTTTCCTTATCTTTTATAATCTTAAACATCGTGGGGCTTACTGATACACTATTTTGTAGAATGTACCCCTCTTGGAATTTGTCTGGTGTTTCACTCAAAGTCAAGGTGAGTCTTTTAGGGAGCAGGGGATTTATAGAGGAAAGAAAGTGTCATTTTTATAAAGTGTCATTTTTAGAAGTTGGGTCTGAGTGCACAAGAGTGACTGTGTGGACAAACCCTTTGAAGGGAGTGGATGACAACACCAGAGAAGCCATGCCAAGATAGAGGTCATGGGGCATTTCTACTTCATATTTCTTACGTACCCGTGTTTTCTTAATGTTCTGAAATGCATATGTCCTTTTATGTTTAACAGGGGGCAGGAAAAGCTGGGGAGAGCTGGGGATGTAGCTCGGTTAGAGTGCTTGCCTAACATGTGTGAGGCCCGGTGTTCAACTCCACACAAATCAGGCACGGCGGAACATTTCTGGGTGACCTCACAGAACCACAGCTTCAGAAATATGACAATACCTTGTCATCCCCGTTGCCTGCTTCCTAGATAGGATGCTACATGGAAGCCAGATTTGGGGGTGAGAGTTGAAGGTTAGCTCGATGGTAGAATGCTTGCCTAGCAAGGCTCTGGTTTCTGTTCCTAACAATTAAAACGAATTATAAATTTCATTGAGTGAAAAAGAATGTCTGTATTTAGATCTATCCTTGCTGGCCTGAAAATATGATCTGACTTCCTCAAATGAGCAAACTGCCCTAAGGGTTGGGAAAATATCCTGAAGTATTTAAGAACATCTGTGGGGGAGGGAGAGGAGAGAGGGGTAGTCCGAAGAACCTTTCTTACTTCAAAGAAAAACCTTCAGCTTAGAAGCCAACCGGCTATGGCCCTCCTTCTCCATCACTGTTTCTTCATGTCTGTCCCTCTTTCTCCTGCTTCTCTTACTCGCTCATCGGTTTGTGCTCTCAACTAGAATCTGTTGAGTCCAATGAGAACTGAGTGGAGTGGACACTAAAAGACATCTGTATCCTTACTTTCAACAGGCATAGAGGTTTATGTCAACAATAATTGTGTTTAATAGGTATAAATATCACACACATACATAAATACACACACACACAAGCACACAAACACACACATCGCATCCGCACGCATGTGTGCACATGCACATACAGGCGCATGCAGACAAATGCAGCAGAATAAAGAGATCCTGATGGAGAAGTGGGACTGACTTGGCTATTTGAAAGGGAGGGAAATTTTCCGCTGCCATTTTGAGGGCTGGATAATTAAATCTGTGAAATAAGGTGACACTAGGCAGATTAACAGAAGTGAAGGGACACAGATTTGTCCTGTATGTCAGGGACACTCTCACATACCTTGTGGCTTCTAGACGTTTATACACTCCTGTAATTGGAGAGGGCTGGGACAGTTTACATAGCTTAGGAGAGAGTAAATGACTGGGGAATAACATAAACGGGCTTTCAAAGGGACGGGTGGATGAGGTGTCCTGCTCCAGTCTCTGCCCGTCTTATTGGATGGGATTCCCTGAGAGCGTATTTACAATGACCGAGTTGCCTTTGGACTACCTTCTTTAGGCAGATAAAGGATGTTAAGAATCTACTTTTGCATTTACCATTCCTCAAGATCCCACAGTCTGAAGACCAAAGCGCCTTATTTTAGGATTCTGCTTCTGGATCTCTGTCGCTATTTGGGGGGTGGGGGGAGTAGGGAGCACCTCTTGAATGGAAAGATACCTGGATACAGATTAAGGTTCTAGGTAGGGGGAATAGTGAAGGTCCTGAGGTGAGACTAGGGTCTCAGGGGTGTGGTCGGGGATGAAGGCAGTACTAGGTCAAGCAACAACTTGCTGTACCACATGCTGCTTCTCTCTCTCTCTCTCTCTCTCTCTGTTGTTCAGCTGTTCAGCCTTAATATCAGTGTCTAACTTTGTTAAGTCTGTTCTCTCCTTCCGTCTTCACATGGGTTCCAGGGATCCAATGCAGTTCTCCAGGTTTGTGTGGCAAGTGCTCTTCCCACGGAACCATTTCCAATTTCTAAGTCTCTGCCATTACAGAATTATGCTAAAGAACATCTTTATGCAATTCCTCAGTTGATGTACCTGGGATAACTGTCACACCCCATTTATATATTTTTAACCTGGGGAGTCACTCTCATTCTAAATATTAATCCTAATAAGTTTCAGATATTACTTTTGTTTCTAAGCTGTCACCCTCTGTTGGTAGTTACTTTATTTAAACTGAAACCTTCCGTTTTAATGTAGCCCAGTGAGCTGTCTCTTTTCAAAATCTTTGACATGTATAGGAAAATCTCAAGAAAAGATTCAGATATAAATTAACAGTGTGACTTTAAGAAAACGCTCATATTTGACAGGAGCCCTGAGCTCATTCCCCTACCACTGCACAGACATGGTTGTGTGCCCCTGTAACTCGAACCCTTTGGAGGGTGGAGGAATAAAGACCAGAATTTCAAGGTCATCCTTAGCTATGCTCTAGGTTTGAGGCCAGCCTGAGCTACAAGAAGCCTTGTTGAAAATGGCAAGAGAGGACCAGAGGGAAGACCACACTGGCAAGTTGCGTTACTGTTGGATACACATGCTGCATTACGGTTTTGTTCTAGTCATCTTTCTCCCAAACCGCCCTTTGTCCCGGAGAGGTCAAACACTTTGAGCTCTTCTTTTAGCAACAGAATGAGCTCTTGCAGTCACCAGGCTGGAGCCTAGACCTCTTTGTACACACTACACTCACTGCTTCAACAGACTGGTTTACGGTGCAGTGGAAAAGCGTGAGTTTCCGATGCCTGTTGTTTCCCTGCTGTTGAATAATAAAATGGAATTGTAATATAAATTCTACCATTGACCAAGTACTTCTACTTGACCTTTCAACAGCAAGTCCTTCCTGCCTTTTATTTGCTTTAGAGAACACCTTGCCACAGACAGGCTTCTGTTTCTATTATACAAAAAACTGAGGTGCAGAGAAACCAATTTGCCTTGGACAGTCCAACTAGTAAATGGCATGCCCAGGGTATGCATCTGTCTGTGAGGAGTCTATTACTGTTTTACACAGGGAACTAACCCTATGTCTCAAGTCTCCTTCACAAGATTGGCCAAGTTCCTCGCTCAGAAGTTCCTGACTCAGAAGTAGTGCTGGTAGTGGGATTTGAGGCATTGCTCATGAAAGCACCTATCTCTTCCTGAGACCCTGCATTGTATAAATGGGTCTCAGCTAAGGGAATGCTTCCACCCACAGTGGACAGGTCAATCTTAGTCAACCTTAGTCAATCCAATCAAGATAATCTCTCACAGGCATTTGGAGAAGCCCATCTTCAGGTAATTCTAAATCTCAAGTTGACAACTGTGCCAATGATTTTGGTGACAATGTTTGTGAGAATAATCCTTGAATAAATCATACATTTACTTAATCTAGGCAGGGAGCTTGATGTACTAAGACATAAAATGTGAACTCACAGGGCTTGGTGACTCTCACCTGGAACTCCCAGCATGTGGGAGGCTGAAACAGGTGGGTCTCAGTGAGTTCCAGGCCAGACTGGCCTACAGAGTAAGACTTTATTCAAAAAATGGAAACAGACAACTAGCCCCCAGGTCTCATATTCACCAAGGTCTTCTCAGCACATGATATAAAACCTGGCACGTAATAAGTGATTGACAAAGACACAGAATGCAAACAAGGTCATATTGTTACTCTGCTTATAGTCTATTGAGGAGAAAAAAACCCACAAGACCAATTACATATAATCCCATCATCAGAGATGATGGTTATTCAATATTTGATGACCCCCCCCCAATTTTCTTCCACTACACATACAGACAGATAAAAACACAGGAGAAATGTGGCAACAAAAAAAAAAAAGTTTTTTTTTCAATGCTGAGAATATACCCCAGAGCCCAACACATGCTAGGCGGGTGCTTTCTCACTGAGCTATATCCCTAGGTCCCAAATTTGCATATTTTAAACTAATTGTAATTGTAAGACACATACATACTGTTTGTAATTTGCTAACTTTTTCTCCTTTCTTTTAAAAACCCCAGTACATTATACATGCTATTCCATAATGTAAATACATTTTAATTAATAATCAATTAGTGTGTGTGTGCGTGTGTGTGTGTGTGGATGTATGGGCTTTCATGTCTGTGTGGGCACAGAGGAGGATATTGGTGTCTAGAGAACCTACCCAAGTGATGTCCCCCAGTCCTGTTCTGTAGCACTGGAGTTATAAGCACACACTGCCAGGCTTGGCTTTCTATGTACTTGGAATTCAAACTTGGGTCTTCATGCTTGTTTAGAAGGTGCCCTTACCCCATTGAGCCATCTCTCCAACCCCATAAACACACTTTCCCTTATCAGTATTCTAGTGAGCTAAGGGCTGCAGAGATTCTTTTGTTTGCATGAACCAATAGTAACCCAATTTCTCAGTTTTAGATTTTAGATTGGTTCCAGTATACATGTATTCAATATGTGTGTGTGTAACCTTCTGCATGTGTGCTGAATTGTTATATATGCATCTTGATTACACCCACCTAATCAATAATCAATTTTCTAAGAATATCTTTAACCTTATACTTCTGCGCATTTGATGTGACCTTCTCCCCAGGAAATTCCCTGATTCTCATACCCTTTACTTGAATTCTCGGGAATCCAGTCAACAAACATTACAAATGTATTAAATTACCAACACTAAATCTTAAAGGTTGGGGAGGTCTGTTGGCTTCCAGGTCTGCATTCGTATTTATTTATTTATTTATTTCACTAGATTTGTGAGAACATCACATTTTATACCTAGCCCTTGCATTGCTTACAGAGCCAAGTATGAAGTTTTCCCCCAGGTGAGTTTATAAAAATCTACCTTATTTCTGTCTGTGGTGACATATTTCAGCTAATTAAGTGTGATGAGCCACAAACTGTGAGAGAACCCGGCATCGACACCAAATATAATCTGATAAAGAAGAAATGTGTGCTTACTGCTGACACCTGAGCTTGATCAGCAAGACCTGCCTAGTTTGTGGCTAGCAGACAAATCTCACAGAGTAGTGAGGATGCTGGGAAAGAGGCTTCCAGTGATCAGCAAACAAGTAGATCCAGTTTGGGGTACCTTGTAGCTAATTGCCTCTTTTGTCTGGGGGGAGAGCGGTTCTGATTTCTCCTAAGAAATGTATCATCCTCTCAAAGACGCCCCACTATAAATAATAGAATAATAATAAAATGAACAAATGTACTCCTCTGCATTCCAATGGTTGCCATGGCAACAAGTGAACTAACCAGGACAAATCTCCAATGAACCAGCCACTCCATGAAGGGCCAGACTCTGCCTCTCTTAACCGTGGCTGTCTCTGCAGCTGAGAATGTGAGACCCTCTTCATGGAGTCAGAGGACACTTGAGTCTGTCAGAGAAGTGTGGCTCACCTTCCAGCTCACAGATCACCTGACACCTCTGGCTCTGCAACCCCACTCAAGATGGACACTCAAGAAGTTTCCTAAGCAAGTCAGCAGAAAAGAAATCCCCTCTAGCCCTAAGTGGTCCTAAAATCTTGATATTAATGAACCGAGGTAATTTACTCGAAACATGTTCAAAAATCTTATGTCTGTTTCCAGTTTGGTGAACTGTTTCTCTCTTAAGCGTTGTAGGAAGCTCTCTATGGAAGGGCATAATTTGTTATCTATTTGGGGGATGGCGTCATAGTCCAGTCTTTGTGCTCTTGTGTCTTTCTACTCCCAGCTTCTCTTCTCCCGTCCCCATAACAAAGGTTACTGTTTGCCTGCCAATGAACGCTAACAGTCAGGTGCATATTGAAAAAATAAGTGTTATCACAACTGAACTGCCTCCTACCCACTTACTGTCACCACACAGAAAGGGGCCAGGTCTCCAAGCTTCTGAGCATTTTGGACCTCTTGATAAAGGCTAAAGACTCCATGCACACCATCTATCTATCTATCCATCCATCTATCTATCTATCTATCCATCTATCTATCCATCTGTCTGTCGCTCTTTCACATACACACAAAACCACCAACTTTTTGGTGAGTTTGTGGATTTCCATTGGTGCTTTGAGTGAGAACTACAGGGTGGCTAGGCTGGGAACACACAAGTAACCCCTTCATTCAAGATCATTGTAAGGTTAAGGCCAGCCAGATCTACATAATGAGTTTCAGGACAGACAGGACCATATAGCAAGACCACACACACAGACACACACAGACACACAGACACACACACACACACACACACACACACACACGGGTGGGGGCCTGGGGAACTGAGCAAAAACTGTGTTAGGATATATAGCTAATGTAGATAACGTATAACAAGCCTAGACCAGGCCACCAGTCTCTCTTTCCTGACAATGTCTTCTGAGAATGCTGATAAAACCACTCCTTTTCTGCCTAGACATCTATCCTGGCTTAGATGCTTTGGTATAAAAAACAAACAAAGCCAAGGTGGGATCTTCGTTCTGAGGACTGTATAAGTCAATGGGAGGAATGAGGGGGAGACAAAGGTGTAAACAAACAAACAACACAGGACGTGAACAGGAAGTAGCCAAGACCCTACTCCCTATCCGCAGGGGAAGATGAGGAAGGAAAAAACAAAAAACAAAAAACCTCGTGGCTGGCATTGGTCACAGAAGTCCGCACAGAAGAAGCAGTCCTGAGTGCAAACCCGGTTCTGCAATGGGGAGGGAACCAGATTCTCTCGCGGAAGCTTCCTGCGGTTAAAGGCGCCACGCTCAGAATTGCTTCTCTATTTGTGCTCGGGTTCGTTTTCCCACATCCGGAACCGGGAGGGAGAAAGCATGAACAGTTTATAGGAAACGGGGCACTTTTCATTTGCACAGAAGTGGTGTGTCTCTGCGTAGACTCTGTTTTTAGAATGGCTGTGGAAAGCCCACGGTGCCAAGAAGACATTTCCTTGTCACCTCGTGCAGGGTCAGTGAAGTCAGACTGTCCTGTTATGGGAAAAGATCAGGGAAGGATTTCTTAGGAAGAGAGAAAAATAACAAAAGGGACTTTTTAAACTTAAAATATTTATACGAACAGGAATGCTGGGCTACATCAACCTAATGCTTTGTTGAACTGCACATTCAGGAACCCTGCCTTGGACGATGTCATAGTGGAGCAGCCCAGCTCTGGAAGACCAGGTTTATAGAAAACCGGTCAACCAACATTGGAGGTAAAGGTCCCAAGTTCAAGATCGTGCATATGAAGCATGTGCTATTGACTCTCCAAACTAACAGGAAAGGATGTATACTTTAGGTAGAATGTTCTGGTTTCTCTCATTTAAAAGAAAGGCTTTTAATACAACTGTCAGATCTGACCCAATGATTTAGACAAATCTAATCAGTGCTGTAAAAAGAAACGGTCCTGTTTTAGACTTTCCCTCCACGTTTGCCTATCCAAAGTTCAGAAAGTGACATTTAAGAAACATCAAGTTTTCACAGAAATAGTCAAGAATGCACCCAATTTGGAGTCTTCTGAGGTAACAACTTACTCCCAAATTAGGTGGATTAGAGCAACCCTAATAGCCACAGAAATAGTCTAGCATGCTGCACACAAGCCAAGTGGGGAAAGAAACTTGAACCATTTTATTTTAAAACTATTTTTAAATTGGTGACATTTGCCAAGCAAGAGTCTCCAGATGAGGACAGAAGTTTCTCCTTTGTGTTTCATGAGCAGGCCTATTCGGCTTTTGCATTTAATTACAATTGCTTGGGATCATTTGCTAATTGCTTGTACGGGGAGGGGAAGTGGAAAATAGGAATCCATTCCCCGAGGGAGGTGGGTGCTGAGGGTAGGTTCCCATCCCTCCTGCTCAGGAGGCTCCCATGACACCCAGCTGCCACACTGAGGAACCCTTTGTGACTACCTTGTAGCCAAAACCTGTTTGCCAGTGCTGTTCCGTTCTTGAAGATTTTTCAGAATCTACAACATAGACAGTTTCCTTGCCTCCACTCCTTTCTTCCCTCCAGCCGTTCTCTTCCTCTCTTTTTGCTTTCTTGTGGTAGTGTGGATGGGGTCCAGGTCCTGACACATGTCAGGCAATCGCTTCACTGCTGAGTTGCTGTAGAACCTGGTCTCCGTCCATTGGTTGGCTCTATTTATATGCCTTCTGTCTATCTCAAAGTGAGCTGTCATCCAAATTCCCCTTCCTGACTTCTAGTTCTTATTCTGTGTTGCCTCCGTCTCATCTCCAATATTGGCAAGATTTCTGCATTCCCACCTACCTAGAAGGACAACACTTCTGAAATTCTTCAATCCTACGTTTTCCTGACAATTGGTCCAAACGTCCACAGTCACATGAGACTCAATGATCCCAACAGTGCTCGAATTCAGCACACCTAGGACAAAACATTATCTTTACCCAAAAAAACCTGCTTCGCTCTTGTGAACTCCTGGAGTTGTGTGTCTGACAGTGTAGTCAGGAAGGAAGAGGAATGCAGCCAGTTCTTCTTCCTCTCTTTGCTGTTTATTTCCTTCCTTAAAGCTAGAAAGCTTCCAAACTGTGGTCTGTGAGGGAGTCTGTGAGCTGGTGGGCTAACATTAAGAATCAGACAAAGGTCTGACTTTGGTCATTTAAAAGGTGGGATATTGGCATAAGCTTTGGTCTGTGAAATTCCTAAGCTACTCTAAAAACCACATACAGACTAAGGTTATGTAAATAACATGACCATTGTCTCTGAGGCCACAGCCTACTCCTGGTAAAGAAAGGGCAAAATTCTCAACTTCTCTCATCTCAGGTCTCATGCCAAACCCACTCCCTCTACTTGGAGAAGAAAGAGGTGCAGCCTTTCAATTTTAAAGCCATGTGAACTACAAAGGCCATCAAAGGGGCAGCTTGAGGAAGCCTCCTCTGCTCTAGGCTTTGTGATTACAGACGTGTCAGCGGGTGCAGTACAGCTCCAGTGGCCCCAGAATGGTGGGTATCCACTCGGCTCCCCCTCCTCCATGACAACTTACCTTCTGTCACCTCCACTAAGGGACACAAATAGGTGCAGAGAGAAGCAAGTGACAGAGGAGATACAGAAAGGATAGGAGAGGCCACAGCACAGGAAGATACCTGAGCACAGGCTCTACGGTGATGCTGTTGGGGCCTCGTCATCTGTATCTTGCTCTGGTGTCTTCATCTGACAAGGCCTAGCTTACAGCACAGTAGGAATGTTCAAGGGCACGGGGTTGTTCTTGCAGAGTTTCACAGGTAGGGCTCTAAAATTACATTTGTTTGTGTAACTCTAAAAAGGCTCTTATCTGAGGACAGGTGAGTCCCCAAGAGGCATCTCAGAATCTCGTCTCAAAGTGGGCCTCTTCTGAGACCAAGAAGGGACATTTGTCTGATTCTTAATGTTAGCCCACCAAGTCGCAGACTCTCTCATGGGACAAGGGACAGTTTTAAAGCTCTCTAGCTTTATGGCAGGGAATAAACAGAGAAAAGAGAGAAGGAGGAAAAGGAGGGAAGGGAGAGGGAAAGAAGGGGAGGGAAGATTATTGTGGCAACATGAAACATCCACAAAAATTAGTGTCTGATTTTGAAAAATAATTCAAGGATGTATGGCTGAAATTAATTCAATACTTTAGACTTCACAGTGCCTCAGGGAAGAGGCAGTTAACACAACACTTAAATCTGTGTTTTTAGATACTTCTGCTGCTTCCCAAGGTGAGCATATAAAGCAGTAGGCTGCCGCAGGGAACCCTGGGCTGGGCTTGATTGACTACCTAACTGATGGGGACCTTCAGTTACAGGGACATTCACAGGAGCCAAGCCTCAAAGCCAGCATTGCCCCAGCCCTCGGAGAGCCAGATACCACAGATTTTTTATTTATTTATTTTTTTGCTTTAATCTTATATGGACATCAGGATGCTGATTTTTAATATAGATCTTTTACGATGAGTGTGAGGATGGCAGAATGACTTTTATGAGGACAAACTTGGTTACTATGTCTATAATTCATTGGGGCTTTTAAGATGTAGAAATTTGATTGCCTGCTGGGTGTATGGACTATTTTTATTGCACATCTAAGTTTGTTTATGAAATTCTCCAGCATCAGATGATATTGCAATATGATAAGAACTGGGAGTGTTTATGTGACCTTGTGGTAATGGTGGATGTGGTTTAAGGGCTTCCCCCCTCAAACACTGTATGTCTGTAGGACATGTGATTATTCTGTGTCACACAGTACAATCTAGTAGCGTGCAGAAGATGCTGCGCCACTCTGTAACAGTGTGCTAGAATGGAGAATGCTGGTATTGATCTACTTTAGGAAGCCCGGAAGTCCCACATCCATGGTACAAGGCAGGCCAGGCTTGTCTCCAAACTACTGAGGTGGGATGCATGCGGGAGGGCAGGGGCACCATGCAAATGAGCAAGAGCAAGATGAGCAGTCATATACACTGTGTGGTCGAAGCTGTCGGCAGCCTTTCCAGGATCCCAGAGACAACTGCTACAGGGATCTCTAGCCAAGAAGTACCACCCTAGAGAAGGCCCATTGCCAAACTTTATTTATACTCTCTCTGTCTCTCTGTCTCTCTGTCTCTCCCCCTCCCCCTCTACTTCCCCCCATCTTTCTCTCTCTCTCTCTCTCTCTCTCTCTCTCTCTCTCTCTCTCTCTTCTCTCTCTCTTTCTCTCTCTCTCTATCTCTCTCTCCTCCATATTTGTAGCCCAGACTTGCATCAAAATCAAGACCATTCTGTCTCACCCCCTGTGTGCTGGGATAACAGACACTGTGCTATGTCCAGCCCTTCCTCTCTAATAAAATGACACCTTCTACTAGTTGAATATGTTAAGTTTTCCAAGTTCTGCTGGCAATGCTCGTCTACAACTTCCAGTAATCTAGCTACATGAGAGAGAAAGTGGAGTCTGTGGAAGGGACAGCAGGCCTAACGCTGTACAGTGCTTACACTTCTAATCGGTAGCACTTAACCCCTCCCTTCCAATAAAGCCAAATAACTACCTGGCTATCTGTGGTCTTCACAGTCACCGTGTCTGAAATCAAGATTGCCACCATTACACCTAATTTGGCAGTTTCCTAGGGTTTCCCTGTGGTTAGTGGCTACGTGTTTGGTCACACACCTATCTCCCCCATGGTTACCTCAATTCAAATCTTTAGCAAAACTGAGACAGTTGTAGTCACCTCCTCATGACCCAGCCTCTCTTCCCTCAGTGCTTGATCATAGTAAGTCCAGCTCTGTCCTAATTCCCACCCTCAGTCATCACAGCCCTGAGCCTGTCCTCCAAACCAGCCTCTCCTCCATGACACCTGTGATCCTCAGTTTCCCAATTTAGAAAGAGGGTCACTCCTACCATCCTGAGGTAGTAAAGCCCAGACATGGTAATGTCTGTAAGGCACTGTGTCAGGCCTTCACCCTTACATAGCCAGCGCTTCCAGAAATCATGTTTTCCTATGTCCTTGATGCTCCTCAGATAAAATCTACACCCAGACCGAACTCAATCTTCCTTCAACGCATTTCCTAACTACATTTCTCTCCTCTGCCTATTCACCTATGCAGAGCCTTGTCCTAATCAGCTCTCCTTGGGTCTCTCATCTTCCATCCCAAACACATTCATGGATGTCATTTCTCACGCCGTCGCCTCTCCTCACCAACCCAAACCCTCCATCTCCAGTCCTGAACTTCTCTGAGCCCAGGGAAGTTTTCTTTCCTTCTTCCTCTGCCACGGGGCATATCTGAATCCACCATTTAGTGTATTAATCATGCCAGTATTTTTATTGAAACACCCCCCTGCCCAATTCTGGTTTAGCTGTCTACTTATAAACATTTGGAGGACAGGGTTCAGCCCTCCATCTTCCTGTTTTCCTATCTTGTCTTGTTTTGTTTTCTTGTACTAAATTAGTGCTCAGTGAACATCTATGGCTGAGAAATGGCTCGTGTTCAAAAGAAATGCTTTCAATTTGCATGTGTCCCAGGTGTTCCTGCCACACTCGGCAAGTCTGATGGGAACGTGGCCGCCTGCTTCCCACGCTCTCCTTGAGGGCAGGATATGTCTGCTGCTCGCTGGGTCCAATGTGCAGACAGATAGATGTTTAAATAAATTATGGGTTTGATGATGACAGCCTTCGCTGAAAGTTTAAAAATGGTGATCTATTACTGCCCTGGTTCTCGTCTCTTGCATAACATCTTTACAGAGAGCCTGCCAGTCCCTGGTAATGAATTTCCTCCATGTCCTGAGCAGTGCATGGGAATTAATCACTCCATTCTTTGATGGAAGCTCTGAAATAGTGTCTGTGGAACTCTGTCTTCTGCTATCTCTTGACTCCTCTACCAGGTTGAAGGAACCCGAGAAGCAGGGTCAGAACCACTGACCCTAGCTCAGTGCTGTAAATGGAGTTGGTGCCCTGTGCTTATCCATAGTCTCCTGTCTTCTTGGAACTGCACAGTCAGCCCTTCAGGCACAGTTGGTCAAGTGACCTTATGCTCAGTAAGGAATGGGCAGATGGATGAGTGACACTTCTAGCACCCATGGCTGAGTTAGAACCATCATCCTCTTCCCTCTGGCCAAGGAGAGCATTCCAGTTAATGGCTGCCCCATTATCTGTCCAAGAACACTGAAGGACTCCAATGGACATAGGCCCATTCCCAACCCCTGAAGGACATGTCACATGAACAAGAACACTTTCCTGTCGTAAGCAGCTGAGACTTGCAGGCAGAGAGGTACTGCCAAACAGTCTGACCTACTACCATTGCTGTCCTAATGAGTGCTTGTTAAAGGATTTAATGCAGAATGTGGGAGGGTTTAAAGGGTTTTTTAATATATATAATTTTAAATGAGGCAACTAATATCAGAGACACTGTGTGCTGCCATGTTTGCTCCCCTTAAAGCTGCTGCTAAAAGACTACACACCACGGATTCGAGCAACCAGACAAGGCAACAACCAGACTCTGACTAACAAAAACTAAATACTAGAGGCTGAAGAGATGGCTCAGTTGGTTAGGTGTGAACATAAGGGCCCAAGTACCCTCTGAAAGAGCTAGGCATGGTGGCATGCACCTACAATACCAGCACCAGGGGAGGTAAAGACAGGAAGGTCCCCACAGATGAAAACCAGTCAGTCTAGCTCTGTTGGTGAGCTCCAGGTTCAATGAAGCCACATCTCAAAAAATAATGGGAAGAAAAATTTGAGGAAGACACCTAACATCTACCTCTGGCTTCCATACTCACGGGCTCACATTTCCATGCATAAACCCTCTACCAACACACACACAGACACACACACACACACACACACACACGCACACACACCAATTAATAACATTGTCATTTAGTGCTTACTATACTGAGGACTCCAAGCATAACATTTTGCATACTGGGAGGATGGTGGTGTATTTCAAACCAGGGTTTCTCTGTGTAGCCTTGACTGTCTTAGAAGTTGCTCTATAGACCAGGCTGTCCTCCAAACTCAAAAGATCTGCCTCTCAAGTACTGAGATTACAGGCATGTGCCACCACCACCTAGCTATTTTGCATAATTATTCTTTAACACTGACGGTGGCTTAAAGATACAAACAGCCTCCGTGCTGCAGATGAAACTACTAAAAGAGGAAGAGTCGGTGACTCTTTGGAGAACACACGGCTAGTGACTGACAAGAAAGAATTTCCTGTGCAGAGCAGTCATAAGAAAGAATTTCTACTTTCTAGGAAGCCTTCAGAATGTCCCTGAGCTGAACCTGGAGAACCGAGTGGCACAGACAATAGAAGGTGGAGAACTGAATAATCCAGCCACCAATGGAGCGCTGACACATTTACCTACATCAGCGGTCTGTCTTCAGCCCGCTTCCTGCCGATTTCTACACATCGCTTCTCAGCCAAGACATGGAAATCAAGTGGTGTTCATCACAGAAAAGGATAAGGAACAAAGATGAGGGCAGAGACACGCCAGGCTGAGCTCAGGGACAGGAGGATGAGGGCATCTGCCCACGGGCCTGACTGCAGCCAGTTTAAGAGGTTAAATCAGACAAATGAGGAATCTGTGTTTCTGTTTTCTGAAGTCATTCCACCCCAGAGAAAAATCCTCGTGCATACGGATTATTGAATGTGTGTTGTGTGCCAGTCATTGCCCTGAGTAATTCACATGTATTCACTTATCTATCTTTACAAAAGCCCTGCGAAATAGACATTACCCCTTATCTCTCTTTTGTAGATGAGAGAGAGGGCCAAGACACAGGAAGGTTAAATTATTTTCTCAAGGTGATAAAAGCGGCTGCTGGCCTCAGAGCCCATGCTAACCACTATGTCTTGAGATTATAAACTGTGGAAGCAGGAATTTTTATCTCTATTGTTTGCTACCGAATGTCTCAAATAATAACTCACACATAGTAGGCCTTCAACAAGCAACTGAATGAATGAATAAAACAATGTTCAAACAAAGTACAGTGGCTTTGCTTCCTTGAGAATTTTTCAGTTTCTTCTTTGGAGTTACGTACGAAGCCCACACTAAATCCTGTCGGAATAGAACATCGGTTCTTGTCAATCACTACAGGATAGCATCTCTTTTCTACAATAGAATCCCAAGGCTAGTGATGTAGTTCATGAACAGAACTCTCGCAACGCATTCACAAGGCCCTAACAGGGCCAGATCCGGTCCCCGGCAGCACAATACACAGGTGCATATGAACTTATTAAATGTGGTTCCATTTCATCAACACAACAGATACTTTGTTGATTACAGGTTATTGCGGAATACGCTGAGATACCACGCCTGGAGCTCTGAGTCCAGAGAAGGGGCGGATGCTTGAGAAAACAGTCATAAAGGTATCGATTGATGAAAGCTTCAGTAGCACAAATAGCCATGCATCCATTTCCCTGCTGTAGAGCAGGATGGGTGTGGCAGAGCCGAGAGCACACAGAAGGGCATGAGGACAGCAGCAGCAGCGATGTGTGGAGTCTACACGCATGAGTGAGACTCTCGAGCAACCAACTGTTACTCAAGTGCAGAAGGAGATGGCAGGGAGAGTCTGCTAGGGGCTTGTCTGCTGGGTCATCTGTGCTTTTCTCGGTGAGCACTGGAGGCCACCGAAAGTTCGGCCGTAACGTGGTATGGTGAGATGTGATTTCTCCAGATGAGGATATATTTGTAAGTAAGGTATTTGGGGTGACTATTTCTGTTCAACCTCCATTTTTAATCTCTGTAGGAGACCAGAAGAGCCTGATAGGCCCTGTCAGTAGATCCAAATGAGACACCCCAAGCCGGTTACAGGACTTCTGGCCACTTCTGATAGTCTCCCAATCTTTACAGAGAATCGGAACAGCTCTTGCCTCTGTCATTCACCATGTTTTCTCATGAGCACTCTGGTGCCTGGCTCTCACTTCCCTCTTAATCTTCTGAAAGATTTATGTTCCCAGCATCTCTGCACGTGACAGGCTCAACTGATGTCAGTTACCGTAGATGAGGCTGGCGGACAGATAGTCCGTTACAGTTGGGGACGTGTGACACGTCTGATCGAAGCGTACCGTGTGAAGGAAGCATTTCTCAGGGGGAAGTAACTTGGCATTTCAGCTTCCCAGGAGGCCCACTGAGGAGAAGGGAAGATGGGATGCCAACTCACTAATGGGAAGGCACAAGCCCACATCCCTGCTTTGCAGAGAACTTCAAGGCTAGCTGGCAGGGACTTTTTGCATTTACTTATATCTCAGAGGCATTGGTGGAAAAACAATCTCTACATATTGGAGGCAAAAGTGGAGGCACAGAACTTACTTTGTTTTTATTTGCCCCAAACCACACACACTCAAACATAAAATATGTATGAGGCAACAAGCAGCTGCACTGTGCACAGAGAACCTTGTACAGAAACATCAGGGTCCCATCAGGATGCTCCAAAAGCCTGTGTGTGGTTCAGGACACAGGGGGAAAGGAAATGGCAGCAGCACCTTTGAACTCGGCTCCTGCTATTCCAAACAGCGTTTTCCCCTACTCTTTAAAAAATGTACCTGCCTGGTCTCAGACCACATCAAAGAAGTTTCTTTGTGCAGTGGATGGTAGTTAACACAGGAACTCACAGCTGGTCACAGTGCAGAGTGAATGATGTGACATGCTCAGCCACAAAAGAGACATCTGTATCACACACACACACACAGATGTATGGATGCAGACATACATGCACATGTGTACTCACACACATGTGAGTGCACACAGGTAAGCAGGTAAGGATCAGGGACTACAGTGGAAGAAGGGTCTGAAAGATTGTAAGAGCCAAACCGTCTTTTGGACATGACAGGGTCATTGTACCCCTGAAGTCAGAGCAACTGTGGTTGTCTGCACATGAACTATACAACATCCATCCATCCATCCATCCATCCGTCCATCCATCCAATCAGCTTCCAGCATGGAGTCTGGGAGGGGCTCATGAGTCTCCGTCCTTAGCTTAGGCGGTATTGGCAGTGGATGGCTTCTGGTGGGCAGAGAGGTAGTTTTCTTTGAAAGTCTGATCCCTGATAGGTCGATGACACCTCTGCAGACAGCCTGATACCCATGCATTTACGTGTGGAACAAATTGGACTTGGAGAATTAATTTTAAAAAAAAAGAATGGGAACATGAAATTTAGAAGAGCCCATGGGATGAAGGGAGGATCTCAGAAGAGTTAGGGGAGGAATTGGGGCTGAATATGATCAAAATACATTGTATTCATACACGAGAACATTGTATTCATACACGAGAACATTGTATTCATATACGAGAACATTGTATTCATATACAAAACTCTCAAAGGATTAATAACTTATTACATATTATTTTAATATAATATTAAAATATTAATTGCAATCTAATCTCAGAACTTTTTGTTCCCAGAATCCTTCTCAAGGATTCTGTTGAGACAAGGGACTTGCTAAGGGGGAAGACTGACAGTCAGGGAATACTGGGACCAGCTTGGGGGTGGGGCAAGTTACTCTCAGCAGGTAACTGGAGATCTCAATGACGGGATATCTGTCTTGTACAAACCACCATACATGGCTTATTGATGAAACAGGAGTGTTGTCCTCTGTTACTGTCTGCTAGACTGAACCAGAGGAAGAAGAAAGAAATAGTAAATGAAATGATAGCCAACATGTTTGGGGGATGGGGTTGGATGTGGCACCACAGAGCTCCAGGTTAAAATCATATCCAATGTCCTAAAAAATCTATATCGTGCTTCCTCAGGGAAGCCTAGCCTGCTCCAGCCCTCACCTAACACACAAAATGCCAGCTTGTCTTGTGGGCTGCTCTCCACTTTGTGTCTGTGGAGCTCACAATGACCACAGCATCCCCCAGCATTCTCTGTCAAGCTTTGCACTCTCTTCTTTCACGTCCTCTACTTGGTCCACGTAGATGGGAAGCCTTTCTCCTTCAGGCTCCTTCACACAGAAGCATCTCTCCAGCCACTTGAGAAAGGATGCATCTCAATTTTCCTTCTCATCAGCCGATAAGCTGTCGAGAGAGAGTATACGCCTCTCTGAGAATATCTGCATTCTGGTTCCCTGAACAGTGAGCAGCCAGGTCTGTGGACGTGAGGGAGAACAAGAGAGAAAAGATGGGAGAGGAGGGACTGGCTCCCTTCTACCCTGCCTGAGATCTGGGCACTGGAGACTTGTCAAGACTTATCTCTGAGATGGCTCAGTGGTTAATAGCACTGGCTGCTCTTCCAGAGGACCTGGGGTTCAATCCCTAGCACACACATGGTAACAATCATCTGTAAGTGTAGTCCCAAGGGGTCCAATAGCCTCTGAAGGCACTACACACACAGGGTATACATACATACATCATATGTACATACATACATACATACATACATACTCTAGCAGGCAAAGCACACACACAAATGATGATGATGATGATGATGATGATGATGATGATAAAAATTTTAAAGATATATCTCTGTGTCTGCTCCAGGGCTCTGAGGCCCAGCACCTTCTTAGGAAGTCACAGATAAAGATGAATTAAGAAAATGAGGGTGGGCCTTTGGGATGGCTCCATGGTTAAAAGTGCTCACAGTGTAAACCTAGTGACCTGAGTTCAGTCCTTGGAATCCACGCAAAGGTAGGAGGAGATAAACAACTTCACAGAGATGTCCTTTGGCCTCAGTGTGTGTGTGTGTGTGTGTGTGTGTGTGTGTGTGTGTGTTTAAATGCACTTGCATGTATACACACACACACATACACACACACACATACACACACACACACACACACAGGAGTTTTAAGATCTTTTTAAGTTACAAAAGAAAACAGGAAGGATGGCAATGAAAAGACTCGTCTAAGACATGGAGAGCCTGGAGATTCTGGATTCTCCATGATATTACGTCTGTAAAGTCAACCCCAGACGTCCAAGCACACAGAACCCCACACAAGCCGGTTCTGGTTTACTTTCCAGCCTCATCTCTGTCACACTGAGCTCCCCTCTGCTCTAACAAACTTCCTCTCCCACCCCACCCCAGCCCACCCCTAGGGCCTGCTTTCTGCTTTGCTGAGGGATGACTTCCTGGATGTGTTGTCACATGAGGCAGAGAGAGGGAGGCTCTCTGGGGTCTTGTAGAAGCACTACAAACCCTATCCCACCATAGCTCCTACCCTCAGGACATAGCCTGCTACTGCTTTTCTCCAAATAAGATAATACTGGAGTTAATTAGTTAACCTTAGTCTTGATTACTTCTTGTTTGCAAATGTGTCCACATGAGGGTCAGGGCTTCAGCCCATGAATTTGGGGGAGACAGAGCTCAGTCTGGTGCACCCTCCTCTCTTCCCTTGAGACCCCAGCTCACAGCCACCTGACCCCAACACTACTCAGTTCTCAAGTTGACACATGTTGCAGACCTGGTGACCTGGATATGAATCTGCTAATCACCCACTCTCCACTGTATTTTTAGGGTGTTGGGAGTGGGGAGAGCTCCTAGCAATCTTGGAAATACAGAATGCAGCAAGAGAAAGAAAACCAAAAGTCTCTAACAAATTCCAGCACTAGAGAGTAACATTTGCTGTGTATGTTTCCAGCTAATCTCTCGGCCTATCTCCTCCTCAGTCTAGGTTTCTAATAAGGAACAGTGTCCTCCTCAGCGACAATCTTGTGGAAGCCTCACACTGAGATCACACTTCAGATAAGGCTTTCTGCTAGTCAGTCATCAGCCAGGTCACACCTATAAGGACCTCATAAACAACGCTACACAGTAGACTCACAGAGAATTTTATAGACACTTGTTATCACCAAAGGATCAATATTGATTTATGATATCAATATTACAGAGAGAGAAGGAGGAGGGGGAGGAGGGGGAGGAGGAGGAGGAGGAAGAGGAGGAGGAGGAGGAGGAGGAGGAGGAGGAGGAGGAGGAAGAGGAGGAGGAGGAGGAGGTAGAGGAAGTGAATGATAATGAGGAGGAGGAATACAGAAAAGAAGATGAAGTGACCAAGCAAGTTGTTTACAACAGTTCACCATATGCTCCTTTAAAAATACAACTGGCTTCTTCAAGAAAATGCTTATCAATATTAGAGACTGGTCAACAGAACAAAAGGAGCTACAGGAGAGGGGAAAGGCAGAGCGTTAGTGATGAACAGGTGCTAGGAAACACATCTGATGGTATGAGCCTGACTCAAAGGAGAGGAGCAAGTGCTTAAGTTGCAGTGATGGAGAGGCAGCCCCTGGGTCACCAGGTATGCTCTTGTCCTTCAGTGTTTATGGGAGTTGGCGCCAGGGTCTTGAGTATACCAACACCTGTGGTATCCAATACCCTGATATACCAATATTGTAATATTTGCAAGTAACCAAGACACATCCTCTCATAAGCTTTAAACACCCCTCAATTATTTATTATGCCAAACACACTGTAAATATGAGTAAAAAAAGGCTTTTTATGCTGTACTGCTTGGGAAACACTGGCAAAACAACAACAACGACAACAAAAAACCTGAACCTGTTGAGTCCAGGTGTAGTGTTTGTCTTGTTTTTGAACCAGAGTTGGTTGGGTCTCTGGATGTAAAACTTGTGGCTACAAAGGGACAGTTCTCACAGGGATAAATGTTTTCCATAATCTCTCATAGTGACTTCTCTGTGAGATAAGTACTCTCTAACATCCCAAATTTTTGTCACCATTCTAAACTCCATCTGAAGGTTTAGGGTGGGGTGGAGCTGGAGAGGACATTTTGGCCCCTGCAGCTTGGCCCTAGGGTCATTGTGTCAGCACAGTTACGGCTTCCAGCACATCCTGTGGTTTGTCACATGAGTGGCTCCACTGACAGGACTTTCTTTCTTGGAGTTTATTGACATCTTATCTGTGAAGCCAGGAAGCCAGAGAGCAGAGACAGGAAGAGAAGCTCAGTGTTATAGGTCAGGCTACAGCCTTTAAAAATCATACACAGAAGTCCTAGAACACAGTGCCACAGAACATGACCTCTCTCGGAAGTGCCTAGCCTTGCAGAGACTTGAAGCGCCAGCGTGGAAGGGGGATACCCAGGAGGCCCCCACTTGCTCAGAGGAGAAGGGAAGGGGAGATGGCGGAAGGATTATGGGAGAGGGTGACCAGGATGGGGGGGGGGGCAGTGAGCAGGATGAAAAGTGAATAGAAGTAAAAAAATAAATTAAATAAAAAAGATACTGTCCTCTCTCGACTCTAAAATTTCTGGAGGAGAAGGAAGGGAGAGTGAACACACAGATGCAGGTACGGACTTTCTAAACAGAACTCCGGTAGTGCAGGAAGTAAGAGCAACAGTCAACAAATCGACTCTCACAAAGCTGAAAAGCTCTCTGCAGTTAAGGAAACTGTTGGTTGAGCAACGAGAGCCTACGGAATTAGAGAACTTTGCCAGCGATAGAGGATTGGTGTCTAGACTATACAGAGAACTCCCTAAATAAACATGGCGGGAGAAAAACAGTTTAAAGGCAGTGGGTGCAGGGTGTGTGTGTGGGGTGGGACGCGCTGAAACAGAACAGAGAGTTCTCAAAAGGAAAAATAAAGAATGACAATTAAACATGTTTAAAAGTGTCCAACATCAAAAAAAAAGAAGAAGAAGAAAAAAAGTGTTCAACATCCATAACCTTCACAGAAATGCAAGTTAGGGGCTTTATGATTCCATGTCATCCCAGTGAGAATGGCTGTCTTCAAGCATACAAATGACAATGAATGCCACCCAAGATGTGGGGCAAGGGGACCTTTATAAATTGTTGGGGATGTTAAAACTAGTGCAGCTACTTCGGCAAAGCAGTCTGGGGGATTCCAAAACACGAAAAGAGAGCTATCATCTAACCCACCTATCCCACACCCTCATGTTTACCAAAGGACTCCACGTCCTACTCCATGGATGCCCAAAAGGACTCTGTGTCCTACTCCATGGATGCCCGCTCATTCACTCCCACTGTCGCTCTATCCACAATATCTTAGAACAAAAACAAAACAGAACCAGCCTAGACGTTTATCAGCTGGTAACTGAAGAAGGAAAACATGGTGCATTCACACGGTGGAACTTGATTCTATAAAGAGAAATGAAATTTGCAAAAAAATGGATAGAACTGGGAAAAATTATATTGAGCACAGCTACCCAGGCCCAGAAAAGCAACTGTTGGCATCTTATCTCTCAGACGTGGATACCACCTTCAAGTATTTAGTTATCCATGTTTAACCTGGAGTACCTGTGGCAGCAGGGAAGAGAGTGATGGAATGAGGGAGATGAGGAGTTGGGGGAAGGCTAGTTAAAAAGAAAAAAATATAGAAAAGCCATATGGAAATCTACTGTTTGTTTGTTTGTTTGTTTGTTTGTTTGGAGTGCAGTGGATTGAAGCCAGGTGTCACACACTCCAGGCAAGACCTTAACCGCAGAGCTATATCCCCAACCCTGTTGAAACTTCCTATCTTATAACCCAATTCAAAAACATAATTAAAAAAAATAAATTAGAAGGGAGATGCCCTATGTGGAGGGTTGACTGAGAAATATCCCCTGGAGGCTCTTATATCGGAATACTTGGTCCGTGGTTAGTAATGCCAGTTAGGGAAGTTACAGGGTCTTTTAGGAAGTGGAGCCTTGCGGAGGAAGTCTATGTTGGGACAGGCTTTGAGAATGTATAGTCTTTCCCCATTTCTTGTCCGCTCTCTGCTTTCTGCATGTGGTCAGAGATGTGAACGCTCAGTTTCCTTCTCTGGGCACTCCTGCCATGCTGCCTCTAAGTGTGTGTGTGTGTGTATGTGTGTGTATCTGTCTGTCTGTCTGTCTCTATCTCTCTGTGTGTATATGTTTGTGTCTTTGTCTCTGTCTCTCCCTCCCCTCCACCCCAGAAGCACCACTGTGATTACTTGTACTGGGCTTGCACAAGACTGGACCTGTCAGCAATCAGTCATAGATAAAAGAGTGGCCCACGGGATCCTAACCCATATGAGCTACTGATTATTTATAGATTCTGGGAGAGGAGGAGAGGTTGTCTTCAGTTGTATTTTCTGCTGGTGATTTCAACAAGCTCCAATGGATAGTTCCAAACCCGTGGCCACACAGATGGCCATGGTTACACTCAAGGTCACAAAACAAAAACAAAGCCATGAATGTGGGAAAGGTATTTGTAAGAATGGGGGGGGGTGGGCATTGACAAGGAGGGGAGGGAAATAGGGGATAGAGATGAGAACAGTTAGAGTATATTATACACATTTGAAATGTCAAATTTTATTTAATAAAACGTTTTTAATTAAAAATGCCCTCATAGAGACAAATTATCGACAACTAGGTCACTATGGACATATTAAGCATCTTAATAAAAAAGGTAAATGACACAGAGACAGACGTGCATGGGAAAGACAACATGAAGACAGACACATGGAAGATGCTGGATGGCTCCCTGGGCAAGCATTTGGGCACAATCATGAGGACCTGAGCTCAGATCCTAACACCTATGTAGAGAGTCAGGTACAGCAGCACACTTCTATAATACCAGCACCTGTGGAGGCCTACTGCCTCAAAACAGTATCCATGAGGTACAATGGCCCCATGGTGTGTCATCTTTGGTGACCCCAATCCACACTTTTGTTTCTAGAGGATCGTCGATGTCATTTAGATCAGAGTGAATATAAATGTGACTGCTGTTTCCCCACTTCATAATCCAGCACCTTCGGACATGCTGCTAAACCAGTACCTCTCTTTTCCGCAGAGCCTGGGCTCCATCAGAGCCCTTGCTGTACAGCCGTGAACGTCTGTCACTGAGTCATCAAAGGCGGGAATTAAAGGGAGTGGAGTCGGTACTGCACGCATGCAGCAGCTCAGTGGTCAGCCTCCTCAGTCCCTGTGTCAGGTACAGAGCTCTGCTGGAGAATGCGCCCATGCATTTGGAATTTTACAAATCTATGGTCTTTGGATTCAGTCGGGTCATGGATGCACCTTCAGAGCCTTCTGTGTCTCTCGAGTCAGTTTCTCACCAGACGTCCTCTGAGGGTTTCTCACTTTCTCTTTTACTTCTTCCTACCATATAGTGAATGGCTTTATCCAAAGAGCCAAGCCACCATCTACTTCCTACCTTTGCACCTCCGAAGTTACTTGTACCCCTTCATCACTCTCTCTTCCTGACTCAAAGAACAGTGAGTCCTCCCCATCTTCCTTTCTTGTCTTTCCACCCATGACCTTCAAACACTGCCTCAGAACTCATTTTAGGACATAGATCTTCTGATACCAGTTGCAAGAAGGCTGTTTCCTGTACTCTGACCAGCCAGCTACAAAGTCACAGTTCCCAGAACTCATACTTGGGTCCTCTTCTTATGCTAAGGCAGCTTATAGAACTCAGAGAAACAGTTCATTATGAGGCACTTTAAAGAATATAAATTAACAATGAGATGCCAAAGGTGATGTCATGGTTTCAGTGTCCCCCTAAAGTTTGTGTGCTGGAACCTTAATTATTCATTGTTTGTGTTAGAAGCTAAGACCCAGGGAAGGTGCACATCATGGGGGCTGAGCCCTCATGCAAAGTTTAATGCTTTTCTCAAAGGAATGGGTTGGCTGTCTCTACACCGTGGCTGTCTTTCTTCTCTCCCATGTGTTTGTAAGTTTTCTGCCAGTCTCAGAAACAGAAAAATGTGGTTCTCATCAGCAGCCTGGTCCTGCACTTCTCAGCCTCCAGATGCATGGTCTGAAAACCCAGGCTCAGGTGTTCTAAGTAACCAAAAAGCACCCCCAAAAAACAACAACAACTACAACAAAAACCACACACACACGCACACACACACACACAAAGAAAGATCCATGGGACAAGGGGCATGGAACTTCCACGTCTGGGACACCGTCCTCGAAGCACCCCAGGTATTTAGCCATCAATAAACTCTCAAGCCCAGTCCAGTGGGTGTTCACGGGAGCTTCATTGTGCAGACACAGTTACATCAGTGGCCACATATGCTCATCTCAAGCTTTCTCTCTCTCTCCTTCCCTGAGGTTGAGGAGTTGTGCTGCAAATCTCAACCCTCTCTCATCATGCCTTGATCTTCCTGATGGCCAGCCTTCTCTTGAGACTCCTCAGGGACTGCCAGACACCAGTCATTTTGTCGCCTATGAAAGACACAGATCACTCTGCTATATATATCATGTGATCTATATGTATACGTACACATGTATATGTATGTATGCTACATATCTGTGTATTATATGTGTGCATATGTATATCATATTATAATCCATGTATTATATATGTGCATATGTATGTCTTACTATAATACATAAGAATTCTAACTTAATACTTCACAATCCACATACTCCTATACTGAGTTTTATTTTGTTTTATTTTTCGAAATTTTAAACTAGATCACCTCCTTTTCTCCTTTGAATCACCTCAGTGATCTCCCACCTGCATCACCAAAGGCCCTCACATGGCCTGGTTCCTGCAGGCCCCAGACCACTCGATGTTCTCAGTACGTGTGCATTTGCCCTTTGGGAATGGGTCCCCTCCTTCCTTCACTGATTCTTCCCTACAATCCCAGCAGTGCTAAGTTACCAGAACCCATTTGGTTGTAAGTGGTGAAAATATAACTTGAAGTAGCTTATGCTAACTCGGGAATTTATCACCAAGTGAAGGAATCGGCTTAGGAGTGGTCCTGGGTGTCAGAGGCACCTGGTTCAGGGGATGTCTTACCAAGGCAGCCACATCAAAGCTCTGCAGACTGGTGGCTTAAACATGGGAATATGTTTTCTCACAGTCCTAGTGACTAGATGTCAGACATCAAGGTGTAAATAGGGCTGGGTTCCTCTGAAGGGCCTTTCTTCTTGGTTTGTAGATGGACATGTCCCTCGTGGTCTTCCCTCTGTGTATCTTTCTCCTTGCCTCTTATTTTGTATGCGTGGTACATACGTGTGTGCATTCCTGTATATCTGGATACATGTGTGTGCAAATGCACATAGAGGCCAGAAGGCGATGCTGATGTCTTTCTCTGTGACTCTCCACCTCATTTTTTAAAACAGGCCCATGTTATTGGCTGTGAGCTCCAGGGATCCACTGTCTCTGCCTCCTCAGTTCTAGGATTACTGGCATATGCTGCTGCTCTCAGCTTTGTATGTGGGTACCCGGGGCACACTTTGTGTTCTCACACTTGTGTGACAAGCACTTTACCAGCTAATCCATGTCCGTAGCCCCTGTCTTAAAAAGAAGAGGAAGAGTGTCTCACTATGTAACTTGGCTGGTTCTGGATTCACCATCCTCTCATCTGCTTCCATCTTCCAAGTGTTGTCATTACAGCTTGCCTCCACATCTGGCCCTCCATATTTCTGTAGCATATGTAAATGTGACACTTTCCACAGACTTCTTTTAATAGCAGTAAGAACACATCTCGTACACGCCCATCTTCTCTGCTCTTTCCCCAAACTCCCAATATTAAGCTATCACCTGGGCTAATCACCTCTCATTACAGGAACCCGGCCATAGTGGATTGTAACCTGCCCTAGTGACGCCATTTTATCTTGTTCACCTCTCTAAAGAGCCTGTATTCAAATACATTCATAGTCAAAGGTTCAGGAGTTGAAGACTTCAGTGAACCAACCAGGGAGAGGTCTAATTCTTCCCTTTGAACAAGCCGCCATTAACCCCTACTTCTCCATTCAGTTCCGACCCCAGCAGATGCACAAGTTAAAATGGCACTCGACACTCCTGACCATTCTATGGCTTTATCCACTAGAGAACCCATCCTGAGTATCTGAGCCCAAGCCCAGCTCCACCCTAGAGGAGGGCCATTGGCCCAGTGAGAACAGAGGTTTTATTAAAGTGGGATTTCCAAACTCTGATTTGGGGGAGAACATGGTAAAATGGGTCCCAAGTCCACTCTTTGATTTTATGGAGAGTACATTTTGAAGAACAAAAATTTCTCATTTTTTAATTATTTCATAAAAATTCTAGTCTTTATGGGGGGTGCTCATCTCCATTCTTCCTCACAGCCGAATGATTAAGGGAACATTCATTTCCTGTGTAAGGCTGTCTTGCAGAATGCATGTGCCCTCCGGGTAGGATATTTCAATTTTGACTATGCTGAGGAGATGGAGTCTGGGAGGGGAAAAAGACTGGCTGCCAGGTTATCACTCCGAATAATTGTTCTTTGCTTATAAAACTTAGTCAGATGCATATTCTCTCCCCCAGCACATCCCCTCTGTCCTTACAGGTCTTAAAAGAGGTAAAATATTCTATGAAGGTTTTATCATGTATCTTTTAGAATCTATGCCAAGACCCTCATCCCCATATATTGTTTGAGTCCTGTTCTGTGACAAAGATTCGGTGACCAAAACAAACAAAAGAGCCATCTTAAGATGTTACTATGCACTGAATTGTGTGCCCCAAGTCATCTACTGTGGCCTTTGGGTCAAAGGGAGACTGTATTCAGACATGGGACCTTTGGGAGATGACTATGTTTAGATGAGGTGATTGGGGGACCTTGAGGATCATCAGGGACCCTCATAAAACAAAACACCCCAAAGTTCACTCTCTCCACTCCGTGAGAACCCAGGCTGAAGGCTGTGACTACCTGCGGGAAGTCAGCACTCAGCAGAAGCTAACTGGGGACCTTCCACTGGGCTCTCAGCCCTCAGGCTTTGGAATGGAATTTCTGTTGCTTAGTTACTTTCTTCTGGCTGCTTGAGCAGAGACTAAAATACTTGATTACTCCGGGTTCTCCCCTTTTCACTTTTAAGGTTCTTTGGGGTAGGAAAAATGAACATAATCATCCGTCTCAACCTGGGATATAAGAATTTTTTTTGTTTTAACCAGTTTAATTATAGTTGGTTTCTTTGTTTATTTTATATTTGCAATGCAGGGGATCGAGGCCCGAGTATTTTGTACTTGCAAGGCAAAATGCTCTACCACTGAACTACATTTCCAACCCTAGGTAAAGACTTCTTTTAGGAAAGGAAAATTAACCCATGCCTTAGAAGAAGGACATAGAGTATGGCTTCTTTGAATAAAGAAGAGACAACCCTCAGGCACATCATCTGGACTCAGAATGTTACAGTTGAGGAGCAGTTGAGAGGTACATGGAAGACTTTTAGCCATGTCTTGGGGTTTAATCCCCATCTGGTCTGTGCTCTATGGCTTTACCTCTGTGCCTTAATTTCCTCATCCGTGTCCACAGTAACATTCACGGTCTCCTCATCACCATTGGAACCGACGGGACGACTCCACAGGCACTTTGTGGATGACTTAGAGAATGCGGTGTGCATCAGGAGGGAGGAGTAACTGATGGCCACACTTACGCTTTGCCCTTGAAGACTCGTCTTGACTGTTGCCTTCTTGGACACAAAGGGAAGTCTTAGTAATCCACCCAACTAAAACACAGATAGTTATCCAGCGACAGAGAAGTTTAAAAGGTGTGTGTACAGGCATATGTGTATGCTTGAGTGTGTGTGTGTATGTGTATGTGTGTGTATGTTCTATGTTGCCCAAATTGTAATAGCATCATTAACATGTCCTGAACATCTATGACAGGAAGAAACTCAGACTAATTAGAATCCATGTTGAACAAATCCCCAGGTCATTCATTAGCCCATCCAAGCATGAGCTCTGGTTTCAACATTACCTTGTAGGTAGACAACCACGTGTGTCTCCTAGAACGGACTGGTGGAAGAACTGAGGGGTTTCTCTCCTCTTTGTAGCTCATAAAGGCTTCTTAGAACTGGAGCTACCACGTATCTGTGAAAGAAAATCAACAGGCATCCGCAGAGTTATTTAAAAAACACTTGTTCTGCCTAGATTTACCAGGATCTAAGCATAAAATCCCGGGTCCTGAATGCCTCAGTAATAAATTGTAAAATGTACAAATCGAATATGCACAAAGCTTGAAATTCACATACAACCCAGCCAACTGGATCAACGGGCCCATCACATCTTCTTTAGCTTGATGCTCTCCTCTCTAGCTTCCACACACAAATGCAACCTTTCATAATTTCACCCAACCACAGAGCTATTCCCTAATTATATTTTAAATATTTTTTCTTCCAAGGGGGGGGGTCATTAATATTAAAGCTTGTGGGTTTCTGCATCTTTCATACCTGCATTCAACAAAGATGCTAACCAATCTCTCTCATACCCCACAAAGACGACGCAGCAGGCGCAGTAGACAAATAATTCTTGTAACAAAATGGATGGCACTTCACATTTTTACCTGTAGAAATAGAATATAAGGATGCTATACAATACTACAATACTTTCTTAAGGATGCCATAGGAAGAATTCAAATAATCACCTCTCGTGTCTGTCTGAGAGGATCTAAGACTGTTTCTCTTGTGGAGGTTCCCTAAGCCAACCCATGGAGGGAAGGAGGGCAGTGTCCTGTGCATGGTGTTCTTCCACCATCCCTGAGGACGTTTCATCGTGCCATTCCTTTGGGTCCCTCCCTCTCAGGTCTTCAGGTGAAGATGTAGATTCAGCCACTTGCGGGTTCACAAATCATCTAGCTAGTTCATGAATCAAGAATGCAAATAGTGCATCAATCCAAGGCTGGAAATTCCCTTCCTGTCTATTTTCTGTAACAAAATATATCACCCAGTATTGCGCATCAAAGATTCTAAAGTCTGATTTATTGACATAAATATTTCAATAATAAAAGATCCTCCTTTTTATCAACTCCTTTTAGAGAGCTTTACACCTCAGAGCTAAATTATCTTGCAAATTAAAGTCCAAAAATAAATTTATAAAGCAAATTGTCTCACTCTTATGATTCCAAAGTAGCAAATTTGTGGTCAGTTTTAAATTCACAAAAGGGGCAGTGGGAGACCCATTCTTTCCGCAGCTATCCCCGATCCTTCCTGTCATTGGGATGAACCTGGTATCTTCAAAGTCCCACAGGAAATTCATCTTTTTAGAAACACAGCTCTGCTGTGGCATGTGCAGTTATTACAGTGCTAGCTTTGGCACCTTACCATGTAGGAAGCTGATGCCATCTCAGCTAGTTCAGGACAGATTACTAGCTTTCTAGTTAGTGTGTCATGTTGCTAAGGACCCCAGCAGAATCCCAGGGTACCTGCAGAGGAATGGAGGAAACAGGAAGTTGGTCCACCCAGGATCTATACCAAGTGTGCATGGCTGGAATTTAAGCCCAGTGAGGAGACTCTTTCATGCAGGGTTTAACTGTGGAACAATTTATTTACCATTTGTAGGACAACAATCTCCATTCTGAGTGAAGCCACATTAGGATAGGGTGATAGTGGTAGCCTCAGCTATGAGATATTTTTATTAATTGGAAAATAAAAATAGAATATATTTGTCATACACACTGTCATTTTGAAATATATAATCATAGTGGGATGGCTAAGTCAATCTAATATATACTACATCCAATACATGTGTGTATGTGTATGTCTCTCTGCACACACACACACACACATACACACACGGTGATAAGTACGCTTAATATGTATTCCCATCAGCTTTCAAGAGTATAATCATATATGGTTATCATTAGTTTTATGTCACCCTGACACAAGCTAGAGTCATAGCTAAGGAAGGAGCCTCAGTGGAGAAAATGCTTCCAAAAATCGGGATGTGGCAGACAGGTAGAACGCTTTCTTAGTTAGTGATTCCAGCCCATTGTGGGTGAGACCACCCCTGGGCTCGTGGTCCTGGGTTCTATCCAAAAGCTGATGGAGAAAGTCATGGTGAGCAAGAGAGTAAGCAGCAGCCTCCATGGCCTCTGCATCAGCTCCTGCCTCCGGGTTCCAGCCCTGCTTGAGTTCCTGTCTTGATTTCCTTTAATGAGGAACAGTGATGTGCTAGTGTGAGTTGAATAAACCCTTTCCTTCCTGAATCGCTTTGGTCGTAGTTTCACTGCAGCAACTGTGACTAAGACATAACTATTGTCGTCACACTGTGTGAAAGATTTCCTAAACCTATTCTGTGGGTTTTACCGAGGAACTTGCTTTCCTTCCATCACTGTCCAGATAATCTTTCTCCTTCAAAGTAGTGGGAAACGTCTCTTTCAGAAATGAAGCGTATGTTGTGAGGGACACAGGGTCATAGTCTTTTGGAACTATGAAGAAGCAGCAGCCAGTCCTGGTCCATAATAGTGCAGCCCTTTTCTCTCAGTACTGGCTTACTGAAGCCAGAGGACCTGCTTGCTAAGATTTCTTCTCCCCTTCAATTTGCCTCCCCCACAAACCACGCTTGGCAGATCCCTGACTGCCCATGCTGATGCTAACATTGCTGTAATGGGGACCTAGCAAGCCCCAGTTTCTGCCACCTACTCTTCAGAAGGCAGAAGCCTCAGGGCTTGGCTTCAAGGTTCATTGCTTTCTGCTTCAGCTGCTGCAAAGTGACATTTGCTCCTGTGACATGGACTCTGCTGCTCCCAGAAAATCCTGGCGTAGTTCATAGCAACATCCTTTACATCCTGGACTGTTCTTCTCCCCCCAGAAAAGCATCATATACTTCAGTACCCTCCTGGGTTCTCCTCCATATACCTCGTGATGTCCTCCAATGCTCCAAAGCCTTCTCACAATGATCTTCCACAGTGAGAGAGAAAACGGTCAACAAATGACACAGTGTTCCAATCATGTCCAACATTACTCTGGGTAGGATGATCCCTCTTAGAAGACACTGTCCCAACAGATTAACTTCTGCCGCAACCTGGTCTGCTCCTGGTGGCAGGTCACATCCTCCCCTAGGTTTGCAAGGTAATGTCTTACTCATACAACCCCCAGATAATAAGAGATGTCTGAATGCTCACTTACATCAACTATAGACCCACAGCCAGGAACACTGTTTATATTCATTTTCTTAGTCACCCCTTGCCTATACATCTCACTGTGTAACCTTGTTGAACAATTGTCTCACTTCAGTGGTGGCCCTTGGCTCGATCTTACTGTGGACTCTATCAATATCTCTAAGACACTCTACCTGTATTACTGAATTTCAGCTCCTTTTGGGAAGGCCATCTGGTTACCTCTCTATTCTTCTCTATGAGATAATTACAACCCCCCCATGTTTCATCGATGGAACCCACGATCCAACCCCAATCAAGAGTCATAGACCTGGAGGCTCCTCCAGATCCAGTTTCTCCCACCCGGGATGCTGTCTGCGTTAGCGTCCCTTCTGACTCTGAAGACATCAGCCATCCTCCTTGGGAAGCTCCTCTTCCTCCATCCTGTGCATCTTGTTCATATTTCCTCTTCGTTCTTCCCAGGTCCTTGTCCTATTGGTAAGAATTATGCATATTTTCCCACAACACTTAAGTTCTCTCTAGATTTCCAGAGAACTCTGGTTTCTACAGAAGCAAAGTTCCAGGCACAAATCCTTTTAACTGTGTTCTGGGAATGGGCTGTGAGTGGGTTCTAGTGTTGTCTTGGTGTTTCTCCACCTGACCAAGGAGATGGTGTCTTTGCTTTGTAAGGTAATCATCCTATTTCTGTTCCTTTATTTTTTCTTTTCATTTTGGTTTCTCTACAAAGGCCATCCATCACCCTCGAGGAAGCGGTAGACCAGGCTCATCTAATCGACTCAGGCAATAGAAAAGTCTGAGTTAGGGGGTAGGCAAGCCAGATCATTGTGAGTATTCTCTTTGGAGTGTCTTACGTCACAGCATCTCCTAGATTGACACTAACGGGTTAGTTTAGAGGTTAAACACCACGTATCATTGTTCTATGGTATGCTGAGTACCTGCTTTCCTTTACTTTATTCTTTTCCAGTTTGACACCTTTACCTACAGACAGAATTGAGAAACACAACCAAGGCAACAAATGTCCCTCTGCCAATGACAGAATGACCTCGTCCTGTATTCTCCACGCATCCCACTTCCAGCTCCTGCTGCGGGCCTTCCTGCCCTAAACCAACCTCACCCAGCTTTCCTGGCTGCTTCCTGCCTCTTTCCTCTTAAACATGGCTGGCCCTCTGGACCTGTCTCACTTTAAACAGAAGTCCCAGTACACTCACATCTTGCCCCTCTACTCTGGGGCCCCAGTGCCTCTCTCTCCCCTTTCTCAGACCCCATAAACATAACAGCATCCCCAGGCCTCAGGGCAATAAAAGAAAGGATTAGGCAAAATGTGCATATCACATCTGCCACTCAGAGAGACATTTTAATCCATGAGCCTCACTGCACTGCTTTGTCCCTTCTCTGACTGTTCACCCTGGGGATGAAACTGCCTAATCTTCTCCAGCAGGGGCAGTTAAACTTTAAAGACCCTCTCATCTACCATGGCATTGAGACCCAGGGGGAAGCTATTATTATTAAACATGTACCCCGGGCCTTCAACTCCCCTCTGATCTTGTTCTCACTAGTTACATGCTTGGTGCATCTCCCGCTGGCACTTCTGTGTGGTATCACAGCTCCATGGATGTTGATAAATGTTTCATAAAAGTCTATTAAATTAATCCGAAGGCTGCCATGCTGGTCCCCTATTGATATCACAGACACAAGGGTCTCTAAAGTTTAAGTGCTCCCAGAAAAGCTCTAGGTGGTTTCCTTCATGTGGTTTAAATAAGCAATCTGTAGCCATTGGAGGGTTTACTGGCTGGCCACAGCAACCTTATGTGTGAAAGCTATTGGCCCTGGTGGGAAACTGCTTTACTGGGCACTGAAGATAAGCTTGCATAAGGTATATTCCTTCATCTTCTGTGTTTGCCCAAACCACGAAATCTAAACCTCTATTAGTCAGTGCTCTCTGGAGGAACAGAAACAACAGGATGAATCTGTATAAGTATAAAGAGGATGTAGTAGAATAGCTTAGAGGCTGTGGTCCAACTAGTCCAACAATGACTGTCTAGTAACAGAAAGTCCAAGTATCCAGTACTTGCTCAGCCCATGAGGCTGTATGTCTTAGTTAGTCTTCAGTATATGTCAAAATTCTGAAGAAATAGGCTCTAGTAGAAAGAAACGAACTTGTCAGAAAGAGGACAAGCAGGCAAAAAGAAAGAGAGCTTCCTTCTTCCATCACCTTTATGTAGGTTGCCAACAGAATGTGTGGTTCAGATTAAAAGTGGATCTTCCCATCTCAAAAGATGCAACTGAAAGTTGCTCTTCCCAGCCCGATGTTGGTGGTATATATACCTTTAATCCAAGTACTTGGAAGGCAAAGGTAAGTAGGTTTCTATGAGTTCAAGGACAGTCAAGGCTATACAGAGAAACCTTGTCTTGAAAAACAGCAACAAACCAAGATAGATAGATAGATAGATAGATAGATAGATAGATAGATAGATAGATGATAGATGGACAAATGGATAGATAGATAATAGACAGACAGACAGATAGATAGATAGATAGATAATAGACAGATAGATGGATAAACAGATAGATAATGAATAGATGGATAGATAGATAGATAGATAGTCTTCCCACTTGAAAAGTTAATTTTGTAATCAAGTTGACAAGCAATTACAGTCATCACAGTGTCCTTTCTACCAGTTGTTAAAATCTTCCTTTCCAGCCCTTCATGTTTGTTTATTTTTAAGTTTTGTTTATTTTTTTATGTGTATGCATGTTCTGGTCTCACAGAGGTCAGAAGTGGAATCCGCTCCCCAGGAACTAGAGGTTCAGATGGTTATGAGTCAGGATGTGAGTGCTGAGAACCAAATCAAGGTTCTCTTTAAAAAGCAACGTGTGCTTTAAACTGCTGAGTCATCTCTCCAGTTCACCCCCAAGCCCACATCATTTCTTACTTAACACCTCTCAATAGTTTGCCATTAAAGGGTAGAGATAAGGTGATAGAGCACTTGCTTGGAAGTCAAGAAGTTAGAGAAATGGACCCATAACTGTAGCTGCAAGAGAGTCCAAGAGGGCAGTGTCCCGCTGCTAAACTATCTTTCTACAATCTGGCCTGGATGACTCTTCTATTAACAAACCTGGTCTTCAGGAGTCCTTCTTGGTGCCCCCAGGTTAACTGAAATTCCTCTAAAACATGCACTGAAACTCCTCTTCAGAGCATCAGGAAGTGACATCAACTGGTTTGTAACTCTAAGATTATTTGCTCAACATCCAGCTCCCGTCTTGTGTCCCAAGTCTCCACCATTACTGTGCCCATGGTGCAGTCCATTAACCCTCTTCAACAGACATGTTTAGTAAATACTTGACTAAATGATGCTAGGAAATCTAGGTACCTGGCAGCCCTTTGATAGGACATCCATTGTCTCAGATCCTGCATCTCTTACCATGACTCAAGTGTTGAGCAGTCCCTTACTTAATATACCTTATGGAGCTACTTAAACCATGGGAATCTAGAGCCTTCCTTTTTATGCCTTTGTTCCATAAACACATGTCCAAGGCAGAAGAGTCACCTTAGCCTCTGCAGAGATGACTCAGTAGCATCACACTCGGACAGCCACTGAAGCAGATAGAATGGGGACAGCACTGTCAGTCCCCAGCCAGCAGCTACATATATAGCTAATTGCTGTCAGAGCCCGCAGTGTGTTCTGAGGACAATCAGGAGCATGACTCGGGCTTCCTTCTGCCCGGGTGGCTGGGATGTTGTTAGTCTTTTGCTTTTCTATTTTTTGCCTATCCCGGATCCAACAAGACAGGTTGCTTCCTTCCCTCGCCCCAGTTCCTCATTTCATTTCCGTTTCCTTATGGCTTGTCTGACTGTGTAATCCAGGGATCCCAAAATCATCCACTATTCATTAAATTTCTTGATATCCTCCTGGGCTACTTCTGATGAATATTTTGATGAATATTCAACATAAGAGAAAAATAAGGTTTAGCTCAAATGGGTGTCGGCAAATATAGATCTATTTCAAGAAGAAGCCTGCCCTGTGTGGTCTTCAGGTCCTGACTGCACACTCATTCTCTCCACAGCCTGTCCCTCTTGTTTCAACGTTTTCTAAATCCTTATATTGGAGGTCATCTTAGGTATCTATGGCCAAGCTCAGAGCCTGTTGGTGAGAGGTACAAGGTGAGCATATCCAGAAAGAAAAATGAAGAGTAGGGGACACAGAGAGGAGAGGAGTTAGAAAGGTAGAATGGTCTTAGGCTTAAGGCTAATTCTATTTCTCCAGATCAGTGTCTAAAAGCTGACCCCATGCAGTGTGCAGCTATCAGCCACAGGCACAATTAAAATTAAAATTAGATGAAATCCAAAATTCAGCACATCAGCAGTAATCATTTTTTCAAGTGCTCCAAAGCCGGAGTCTGTCTGCCCTGTGAGACAGATGGCACAGAACAGTTCCATGACTGCAGAAAGCACTATTAGACAGATGCTAGGAAGGCCCTGAGTGCCCATCAGTGGTTCGCAGCAAAGACTGACCGGTAGTGGGTTTATTTAAATGTTAGGGAGGAAGACTTCAGTTCGAGATCCTGAACACAATGTGGGAAGCCACCTGGATTTCTCTGAGGACATCATTTCTATATATGAACAACTGAGAAGTCTGAGTTTGGTGGGGTATTTGTTGCTTTTGCCACTGTTTATGATATTGGAGGCTTGAACCCAGAGCCTCTGATTGCTAGGCAAGCACATCCCACCAAGGTACACTTCAACCTATCTCTGAACTAAACAACAACATAAGCAGAGAGATCCTTGGTTTATGTGATTCTCACAATTACTTTATGATGTCATGGACCTGCAGTAGAATCTTGAAAGGGCTTGTTTTTTTTTTAAAGCCAACCTCCTTATGATTAATTACTTCTATTACTTTTAACCTTAACCCATGTTTGAAACACCACCACCCTGCCACAAGGATCACAGGAGTGAGGCAAATTAGCCAGCCCTGTGATCGGAAAGGGGCAGCAGGCATAAAACCGCATTGATTTTAATCCATTAACACTGACTGTGAAATTATGTCTTTTCTTAATGTAGTAATTTGGTTAATAATATAGAAAACTCTAAAGGAAATTCTCTTTTCAGGCAATCTTTAAAAAGCATGTAGCTCTAATGTGCACACATTACATATATATTTTTATGCTTATTAAGGTGTGTTCCAGAAGGAATTTTTTGCTTAAGGAATTTTTATTAGCTTAGTTCTTATGGCTCTATTTATGTAAAAGAAATTACGTAAAAACAATCTTCTGGGGCCTGGACAGATGGCTCAGCAATTGAGTTCTTGCTGCTCTTCCAGAGGCCCTGAGTTTGGTTCCTAGCACCTACAAACACTTGTAATTCCATCTCCAGGGGATGAAGCACCTTCTGGCCTCCACAGACATCCACACATATGACAGACACCCAAATACACACAGACACACACACACACACCTTTTTAAAAATCTAAATAAATAAATAATAAGAGACTGGAAAGATGGGTTGGCAGTTAAGAACACTTGCTGCTTTTGCAGAAGATCCAGGTCCAGCTCCGACCAACCCATATGGCAGAGGACCCACAGGCCCCTCTGGCCTTCTCAAGCACTACATGTATGCAATGCACATATATAACTTGCCTGCACACCACACATAGCATGAAGGTAAAAAATATATATGCATAAAATCAAATAAGTAAATATTTTATAAAATATACTCATCTCAAAATTTTTATTAATTTAAATCTTTCATATTTATTTACTTCATGTGTATGAGGGTTTTGTCAGCCTATATATATATGTACCACACGTGTGTGTGACGGCCATGGTGGTCAGAAGCGGGCACGAGATGCCCTGGAACTGGAGTTTCAGATGATTGTGAGTCTTCATGTTGATTCTGGGAACTGAACCCAAGTCCTCTGCAAGAGTAGCAAGTGATCTTAACCTGTGAGCCATCTCTTCAGCCCCAGAATTTTCAATAATCTAAAGGCAGAGTCTCTCTCTCTCTCTCTCTCTCTCTCTCTCTCTCTCTCTCTCTCTCTCTCTCTCCCTCCCTCCCTCCCTCCCTCCCCTTCTCTCTCTCTCTCATCCTCTTCCTCCTTCGGTTCTCACTCCCCCCGCAACCTCCATTTTGTTATAGTGAGACTTACTCTCTTTTTAACCTTGAAATGGCATGGTAGCTCTTACTCCCAGCACTGAGGGGACTAAGGCAGACTCATTGGGAGTTTAAGACCAGTTTGGTCTGCATAGGAGCTATGAAGAATATCAGTTATTTATTTATTTTTCATTGTTGTGATCAAAATACCTGGCAGCGATGACAGTTTGTTTTGGCTCATGGTCTCAATCCATCACAACAGGAAGGCATGTTGGAGCAGCTGTATCCATGGCAACAGGAGTGAGAAGCTGAGCAGACAGGAATCAGCTAGATAAAAGCCAAGGGTAGGATAGCTTTCAAAGTCTTGCCTCTGGAGAGCTGTTTCTGCTAGTCAAGCTTGGATCCCTGAAGCAGCAGCTCCCGGCCTTCCTAACACTGAAACTCTTTGTACAGCTCCTCACATGGTGGTGACCCCCAAACGTAAACTTATTTCCACTGCTACTTTGTAACTATAATTCCTTATGAATGTAAATACCTGTGTTTTCCGATCGTCTTAGGTAATTCGTGTGAAAGGGCTGTTCAACTCCCCAAAGGGTAACAACTCATAGATTGGGAACCACTACCCTAAAGGCTTTACCACCTTCAAAATACAAACACAATGGTCAGGGATATAGTTCAAGTGGTTGAGTGTTCACTTAACATATACAAGACCCTAAGAAATCAAATCTATGATGTCTCAGCATACTGGTACATGTCTGTAATCTTAGAACTTGAGGAGTGGAGGAAGAAAAACCAGAAGTTCAAGGTCAGACTGTGCTACATGGCAAGTTCAAGGCCAGCTTAGGGGTACAAGAGACCTTGTCTCAAAATAATAAAGAAACAGCCCCATATGCTAAGGAGTAAGTAGTCAAAGCATGAGCATGTGGGCATGACATATAAGGAGATCTTGTCTAGGGAGGGAACAGGGAATAGAGAGAGTGTTTGACCCATTAAAAGGCAGTCATGAGTCTTGGTTGGGTTTGGTTTTCCTCTGTCTCTTCAGCAGTGCATTATGGGAGCTTCTGCAGAGATCTGGAAGAGAAAGAGCTACGGAAGCCACACAGCAAACAGAGAGCAGCACACCCTGTGTGGAGCAGCAACAGAATCTGTGGCGGGAAAGCGCTAGCACAGGCTCGGCAACGTATTCCAAACTTCCTGCGGTTGTTTATACTTCCAGGCAGATGAGAATGTTCTATCTATAGCTGTGCTTCAGCGGAATGCTTTCCAACTCGGGGCTGCAGCCAAAGGCTGGAGGTAAAACACAATGGATCCGCCCCCCTTCCCCCAGCAAGGAGAGAATGTTCTTTTCAGCTCTGTGAATCAGATCCGCAATCATTCAAGAGCCAGATTCTTCTCCAAACCATGTCTTCCTCTACGGCGGGTAGAATTAAACACGGGATAAAATAGATATGCAATAGTAGATAACTCAATGTAGAATTCAAGGCTGTGAGATAAGAGATACGGCCCTGACACAGTGCCTTGGTTCCAAAGGCCTGTAAATACCTTGGTGACCTCTGTATTAAAAGAAGCCAGCATACTATCCCTCAACCCTTAGAATAAGGTACTCTTAATACTAGTCTCAAAACCCAAGAAGACAGGACTCCCTGGAATACATCTGTCAGGGTGCCAGACCCCTTGGCAATATTATCATCGTCTGTGGCCACTTCTGCGTATCTATGCCTTCATGATCTCAGCACCAGCTGCTTTTTGCCTTCTCTAAAATTATGCAACAATACGTAAGGCATACATTTAACTCACTTTAGACCTCTCGTGTGAACTCCAGTCTTCTCTGCCCTACTCTCTCAACGGCAGCTCCATCTGGTCACTTAAACCAAAAGCCTTGGGATCTTCTTTGACTCCTCCTTAATTCCCAACCTATAATCTCAGCACATCCTAAATCAGATTGTTTCCTGCATTGATGCTATTATTGTAGGAACCCCGAAGTTGCTCAAGACACTCCCAAGACCATGTTCTCAGCACAAAGGAGGATTATCTACCCCAGAGAGACAGAGGGCAAGGATAATAAACAGGAGATAGAAAAAGAGGGAGAAGGGGAAGAGAACAAAGGAGAGAGAGGAAAGGGAGAGGGGGAGGGGTATTTGGAGGAAAAAGGACGGTGTCTGGATAGAAGGAGACAGACTCAGCCTAGAAGGAAATGGCGGTTTACAAAGGTAAAGGGGGAAACCCTCTGTTAGGATGAGGTGTTTAATTTTAAGCGGGCATGTTAATTAGGTGAGCCAAAGGGGGCTTTTGATTGCTGGACTTCAATACTTTTGATAGCTGGACCTTGGTAGTCAACCTCAGGAGGAGGACTTGCCCAAATAAGAGAATAGACCTTGGTAGCTTTAGAAATGTAATCTAACAGTCTTTAGCAAGGCCGAGGGAACTGGGGAGAAGGGCAAGGGATGCCAGACTCCACTGGCTCACACTCCAGCTGGCTAGAGTCCCTTTAATTATTACCCTACACTACTGATTCTGAGTCCTTATCTGGAGACACTTTGGGCTATCCTCCTGAAAGAATACAACGGACAATAGTAGGTCAGTGTTGGGAGCCGAGGCGGGTGCTGACAGCGCCACCTAGCGATGGCGGACTTTGCCAGCACCCGCCGCGCGTGTAGTGTCTCGCCGGCAAGAACGCGCGCGCGCACACACACACACACACACACACACCAGAATCCTTCCGTATGAACACGTTTATTCCCAAAAACCAAAATGGTGGAAGAAGACGAAGGAGACCTGGGAAGGCACTGCTTATAAACCCTAGAGCGGTGTATTCACCTCTGATTGGCTGCTTACTCGTTGCGCGCCAAACGCCGTGGGATGGGCTTTAACTTTGGCGGGCTTTTACCATGGCACATGCGCAATTTACTTGTTTACTAGGAAGAATTATGGCTGACAGCGCCACCTAGCGATGGCGGACTTTGCCAGCACCCGCCGCGGCTCCCAACAGGTCAGTGCTCACTGACGGGATGCTGAGAACCATCCTGAGAAACACGGAAGAGGCTCCACTGTCACCATGGAGAGTCATCCACAATGCCAACGTTTCCACAGAACAGCCCCACTGTCACCGAGGAGAATCATCTACAATACCAGTGCTTCCGGTGAGGGAAACTGATCCCCATCCAAACTGTCCCTCAGTGATCTGTAGTTTCCAACACAGCTATTCTTTCTTCTTCTGTTTTGTTTGTTTTGTTTCATTTTGCTTTTGTGTTGTGGTTGTGGTTGGTTGGTTTTGGTTTTTTGGTTTTTCGAGGCAGGGTTTTTCTGTAGCCCTGGCCTAGCTCTGTAAACCAGACTGGCCTCAAAAATCACAGAGATGCACCTTCCTCTACCTCTCAAGTACTGGGATTAAAGGCATGTGCCATCACTGCGGGCTCCCTGTCCCCTCAGCTGTAGCCCACACAGCAGCTGGCTGTGCCATTGAACAAGGCTGATCATGTCACTTCTCTGCCAAAAGCATTCCTACTACTTCCTGTCTTGTGCAGGAAAACACAAGGCTTCCCAATAGCCTGCACATCTGCACACAGTTCCACCCCGTACCATCTTTGGTCAGACACCCACCTACTCTTCTCCCTGTCTCACACCCAGCCAACCTGGCTTCTGGTCACCCCTAGAATCCTCCAGGAGCATTCTTGTCTTGACGCCCCGGCTTGGAGCAGTTCCAACCCATTTCTCCCAAAGCTTCCCTCACAGGTTGTCTTCTCAATGTGACCAGAACTAACTCAGCCTGTGTCCCTCTGTGTCCCCAGGCTCCCTTCCAAATTATATGGCTCACTCCTCACTGGATCATTGCTGTCACACTCACTATGGACTTGGGCAGGCATTCCTTCATTCAGTCACTTATTGTACATGGCCTCACTCCATTAGACCACAAACTCTATGAGACCAAACTTGAGACCAAGTTTCTGGGGTTTTTTTGTTTGTTTTTTGTTTTGTTTTTTGTTTGTTTGTTTGTTTGTTCGTTTTGAGATGGGATCTGTCTATGTAGCCCTGGCTGTCCTGAAACTCAATACATGGCCCAGACTGGCCTCAAACACAGAGATCTATCCCCTACCTCCCTGGTGCTGGATATAAAGGTGTACACCACCACACCTGTGAGAGCAAAGTCTTCATTTGCTGTTTCCTACTCTATTTCCAGGAATAAGGTAAACAAAAGAAAGTAATGAAGTGGGGAAGAAGGGTAGGAGAGAGAACAAGTTTATTGTAGACCATCCACCATACACTAATAGTAAGAAAAAATAACAAAAATATATTTCAATCCCAACACCAGAGCTACAGTCTCAGAACACAGCCTATGTATTTTCAGATATCTCTCTGCCTCTGGAAGGCTCTGGGGCTTGCTTGCCTCTCATTCTCCATTGGTTTCCAGGTATCAGGGAAACAGGTCACAACATCCTGTTATTCTGTTCTAATCTGTGAGGCAGGGAGAACTGAGAGCTTCCACTTCCCAGTGCTGGAGCACAGACCTAAGCTCCCTTACACAGCTCACAAAATAACACATCATCACAGAACTTCCTCCAGAACATCCAGATAAGGAACAGGGGAAAGGAGGAAGAGCAGGAGAAGACATAGCCGAGACCTACCTGAGTTGTGGCAGCTCTAGGCCAGAGCAATGTCAATACTACTTCCCCGGAATCTTTCAGCTGAGAGACTAGTTGTGATTCACTTTTCTTGTCCATGGGGAAGTCTGCTTTGCTTGAGTAAGAGCTGAATTGAGCTGAGGACTCCAACTCTCCCCTACTTGGTTGCCAGAAGCCCAAGGGGATGTATAACCTTATAAGATCCAGAATCAGTAAAATTCCATAGACAAACTATATCAGTCATTTCTCTCACTGCTGGGACAAATAGCTGATACAGGCAATTGCTGTCACAAGTCCTTAAGGAAGGGAGAATTTCTCTTGGCTCCTAGATTCTGAGGGATTTCATGTCATCATGTCAGGGGACATTGAGGAGGAATGCTCAGTGGCTGTGCACATGTGATCCAAGTTTGCTCACCAGGAAGTAGAAAATAGGACCCGAAGCAGGGCCTGGAAGGCCCTCCCCAAGTGACCTACTTCCACCAGCCAGGAAGTGCTCCACCACTTAAAGGTTCTACAACTTCCCCAAACTGCAGCCCAAGCTAGAGACCAGGTTATCAGACACAGAGCCAGCGGGGACATTTCACATTTCAACCACAAATACACACTGGAGTTTAAAGTTGTACTCCTATATGATTCAGAATATTTTTAAGAATGAGTGGGTCTCGGTAATGAGTTGGTCTCAAGGATATCATTTCCATACCTTGAGGCTTATTCACTTATTTTAGCATGCTCTGTATCAAATTTTGGTATAATACAGACACTACGATGGTCCACAAGTACACTGGAAAACCCAAGACTTGCTCAAGACATAAATGAGAGAAAAGCAAAGACAGTAGAGGACAAACCTTGACAGGAGAAGCTGGGAGTCCAGCTGCAAGGTCAAGGGCATTGTGAACTCAGGTCCACATGGTTCTGGAATTCACTGTGTCAGGGCCAAGCAGAGACATGAAGTGGGCTTCTTGGCAAATATTTGGGAGCCTGGTCTCATTCTGTTATCAGTGTAGCTGAAACCCACAGGGTAATTTGCAAGGAACAATGCTTTATATCGCTTACAGTGCTGAAGCCTCGGGAGTTCGAGGTCAAGGGTCACAGCCCATGAGCTCTTCACTGCTAGTGGCATCGCACAGCAACACAAAAGCCCCCACTCCATGTCTTCTCTTTTATAAAGCTGAGGTTGCTTTGGGTTAGGGTCCCACCTTGTAGCATAGTTTAACCTAAATCGTCTTCCAAAGGTCTCACTTCCAAATATCACAGTCTACTGATGCCACCTCCTAGTATTTTGGGTGAGTTTGGATAAGTACATTCAAAGCATAGAAGTATCTGATATAAAACAAGGAGGGAAGGAAGGAAGGGAAGGAGGGAGGGGGGGGGGAAAGGAAAGAGTAAAGAAAAGAAATAGCTGATGGCTCCCAGGGTCTAAACCACCAGCCTGGGAGCACTTAGGGGGGGATCCAGGGCTTCAGCTGAACATGTAAAAGTGGAGGGCCCTGCTGGGCATAGGTAGAAGAAGAGAACCTTGACCTCATGAAGGCTGGATGCCCCAGGGGGTGGGAATTTTGAGGGTGGGGAGGTGGGAGTGGGGGGGGTAGATTGAGGTTACATCCACAGAGAAGAAGGAGGAGGGGCGAGGGGATTGGGGGTTCCGAGGGGGTGGTGGGGGATGGGGTAAGGGGACAACATAGGAAATGTAAATAAATCATCCAATAAAAAAAAAAAGCTTCTTCTGTAAGGCAAAGGACACTGTCAATAGGATAAAACAGCAATGAACAGATTGGGAAAAGATCTTTACTAATCCTACATCCAACAGAGGGCTAATATTCAATATATCCAAAGAACTCAAGAAATTAGAACCCAGACAACCAAATAACCATATTAAAATGGGGTACAGAGCTAAACAAAGGATTCTCAACTGAGGATACTCTAATGGCCGAGAAACACCTAAGAAATGTTCAGCATCCTTAGTCTTCAGGGAAATGTAAACCAAAACAACCCTGAGATTCCGCCTCATACCAGTATGAATGGCTAAGATCAAAATCTCAGGTGATAGCAGATGCTGGCAAGGATGTGGGAAAAGAGGAACACTCCTCCATTGTTGGTGGGACTGCAAGATGGTGCAACCACTCTGGAAATCAGTCTGGCAGTTCCTCAGAAAATTGGACATAATATTACCTGAGGACCCAGTTATACCACTCCTGGGCATATACCCAGAAGATACTCCAACATATAACGAGGACATATGCTCAACTATGTTCATAGCAGCCTTATTTATAATAGCCAGGAGCTGGAAAGAACCCAAATGTCCTTCAAAAGAGGAATGGATACAGAAAATGTGATTCATTTACACAATGGAATATTACTCAGCTATTAAAAACAGTGATTTCGAGAAATTCTTAGGATGCTGAAGGAGCATGTTGTCTGCCAGCGAGATTGATGAGTCATGCTGATGCTGGGATAAAGAGTGATGATGACCTATGAGCTTGCTGAGTGACCTGACAATGTCCTGAAGAATCCAGGCATTGGCCTAGAATATCATTACAACAGAAACTGAAGGAGGGGCCGTCTGAAGACCATTCCACCTGAGTATCCATCCCATGTGCAGTCACCAAAGGTAGATGCTGATGTGGAAGTCAGGAAGTGCATGCTGATAAGAGCCTGATATGGGTGTCTCCTCAGAGGTCTGCAAGAGTCTGACATATTCAGAGGCAGATGCTCACATCTAACCATTGAACTGATAATGGGGTTCCCAATGGAGGAGATAGAGTGAAGGCCATTGGAGCTGAAAGGGTTTGTGGCCCCATGAGGAGAGCAACAATACCAAACAAAGACAGCTCCCAGGGTCTAAACCACCAGCCTGGGAGCACTTAGGGAGGGATCCAGGGCTTCAGCTGAATATGTAAGAGTGGAGGGCCCTGCTGGACATAGGTGGAAGAAGAGATCCTTGACCTCATGAAGGCTGGACGCCCCAGGGGGTGGGAATTTTGAGTGTTGGGATGTGGGAATGGGGGGGGGTAGGTACATCCACAGAGAAGAAGGAGGAGGGGTGAGGGGATGGGGGTTCCTGGGTGGGTGGGGGGTGGGGTAAGGGGACAACATATGAAATGTAAATAAAGCATCCAATAAAATTTTTTTTTCAAAAAAAAAAAAAAAGAAATAGCTGATGTACATAAGAGAAACACCAGAGAACTAGATCCAATTCTAAGACAGACTACAGCAGGATAAGAAGCCCAAGGTCCTGGATGACCAGGGATTGGGCACAGCCTTGAACCACAGAAGAACATAGACGGAACCTGGAAGATATAGATGAACTAAAAGCCAAGAAAGAGACCCAACCAAAAATGTCCAGGTCACAGAGGGAGGCAGGCTGCAGGATTCTACGTGGGGATAACGGCGCCCTTCACAGCTCAGCCCTCTGAGCCTCTAGCTCTGCTGTTCAGTGAGGACATGGCCAGCTCCAGACACAGCATTCCTGCTTCACACTGGCTTGGGGTAGAGACAGACGCAGAGTGCATACACAGTAAGTTTTTAATGATGGGTGTGGGGGTGGGGTGATTGCAGCTGTTGTCTAAATATGGTAGCTTGTTGTCTCATGCAGGACTCTAGGGATCAAAGGTGTCATAAATGATTATTGAAACTAATGACCAGGGCTAGTGACGGAGCAGTTGCCTAGCATGGGGAAGGCCCTGGGTTCAAGTCTCAGCACAGAAAAATAGACAGGCAGATGGACAGACAGACAGACAGACGGACGGACGGACAGACAGACAAAACAAAAATAAATAGATAAAATAAATGCAGACTCTTCATTTACTCCAAAACCATTTATGCAGCCTGCCTCCAAAGATACCGCTGCTCCCAGGAGTCGGTGTCTTTAAATGGAGAGTAATGAGTTCGTGTTCTCTTCCTCTCCCAATTCACGAGGCACTGCTGGTCCATCCCTTTCCCATCCAGAGCTGCCTGTATCCATCTGTATTCCTTGCCCCTGCCAAGTCAGCTAGCTTCAAACCCATGACAGCCTCTCACCACCCCCTCCCATCCTCTGCTTCTCCACCTGAGAGGTTCTCACACATTGAGTGCCCTCTGATGCCAGAAACAACCCAGAAGCACGGGTGTATTAAGTCTCGGGAGAGGCAGACATTAATTAATAAGGGTTGCAGTGCTCTAGAGACTTCTACACATCTCACTGATTGCTGGTGGGCCACTCCAAATATTCCACAAGCTTCCTCAGGGATTCCTCACAGGACTGAGCTGAATGGCCCTCAATAGAGACTCACACAGTTATGTGCCTTTCAGGGGCCTCTCTCTTCCTGTTCTCAAATAAGCCACCTTCACCCAAGCCTTGCCTTAAAATCTTTTTAGGATACCCATCTCAGATAGCAAATGAAACTCGATTGAAATCTGTAGTCAAGCCCAGGGCTCATGGTTTACACTTGCATTTCTTGGTGCTTAGGAGACTGAGGCAGGATGATTGCTGAGAGTTCATGGCCAACCAGGGCTATATAGTGAGATCCTTGTTTAAGAAGCAAAAACTATATTCATTAAGTTTCTGTTGATCATTGAGGACTCAGAATTAAATAAGCCAAAAGCCCTACTCAAGAGTCAAAGGAGGCTCCAAAACACAGTGGTATGACCGAGTCCCAAAACCAAGTCTTTCATTTGGCCTACAGTGGGCTTCTTTCATTTTCTTACTGAAGGGGTGTGAGGGCAGTGCTAAGACCAGCCCACTGTTCTACATCCCTGGTCCATCTTTCTGAATGATCATAGGTGTGACTCTCGGACATCATCAGCAGCCTTTGGTCCATGAGGTCAAAGGGAGCAGAGACAACGGAGAGGGTTTGGAAGCCCTGTGAGTAAGTACAGTGAAGTGGACACACCAGGACTAGATGCTGGGATGCAGATCAACTTTACTTGGAGTGACTCAAGGCTTATATAGTAAGGGGGCAGGGGTGAGGGGTAGAAATATCCAGGATGAGCAAAGATCATTGGCTGAAGGCTTGCAGTATTGAAATGCCTCAGCAGGGGAAGCATTTCAGGAATCTAGGTGTTAGCTGAATGGGTTCTTATCAGAAGAAAGGAAATCAATTGATCCTGTAATTTAACTAAGGCTACATGACATTCTGCAGGTAGAGGTGGAGGGAGGGTGAACTCCCTAAACAGGGTCAAGGAAGGGGAAGTCCTGCCAACGAAGGGAGTCCTTCATTATGTGCCGAGCCCCAGAAGGCTATCCAGCCAATGGTAGACTTTGACCTTAATTAGCAGAGTTTTCCCACATGGGGCATCACCCAGTAGGTTTATCACATACCATGCACTGTAGGACATACAGACAGACGGCTCCTTCTGTTAGACAAATGAAGCCATAGAACTCATTTAAGCCTGATGGTTTGGTGGACTACAGAAGCTGTAAGCACCAAAGTGTATGAGAACACTCTCCTAGAGAAGATGAAGTCTGAAGAAGACAGCAAGGTGCCTGTCTCTTGCCCCAGTCCCACCAGGTCTAAGCCCCAGAGTCTGCAGGCAAAGTCAAAAGATTACTTTATGGAGGGTATGTTGCTTTGAGACCACTATGAATGACAGTACAGAGGTGGCGGGGCACGGCTGAGAACTGCAGATCCCTACAGAAGCAAGCTGCAGGGACTGGCGTTGCTCCAGCAGCACAGGACTTCCAGCAGTGCCGTGTCAAGAAGTGGCATGGCAGGGACACCGCAGTGTGGTCACAGAAGACCCTACAGAGCTGAGGATGCAGAGTTGGCCTCGGAGACTGGATGGGAAACAGTGATATCACCAAGGGGCCAGAGAAGTGACAGCGAGGCTGTGACCGAGCTGTAGTTATTAATGTCAGGAGGATCACGAGGATGTAGCAGGACCTCCTGCACGTAGCGAAGGAGAAATATGACTTACTTTTATCAGTATGACCCTATTTGTACCCAGAGCTAAGAAGTGTGAATGCACTAGGTAGAATGTTCCATATCTATGCCACAGAAGCAGGGCTGCCCCTGGGGAGGAACCACAGCCCTACAGGATGATTGGTGTCATTTTTGTGGGGGAGAATAATGGCTGCGTCTTCTGGGATGTGAAAAGCAGAACAGGAGGAGAGGTCATGAAATGTTAGCTGTGGCTGGAACACAGAAGGAAGCTGAACATGGACAGGAAGAAACAGAGTCCTTTCTCAACACATGCATTCTCCACAAGACAGCTTGAGTTGACACACAGCATGGTGGCAGAGATTCCCAGAGATAGCCAGGAAGCTGGCTGGGTATTTTACAGTTTATTCTGGGGCTATGGAAAGTGTCTAAACAGTGTTGCTTTTAGCAGAGGATTGCCCACTTTGTAGACTGGAGCTGAGCAAGGTAAAAAACAGAGCCCAGTTAGGAAATATTTTGCATGCTTTTCCTTGTTCCTCTGCCCAGATATGTTTTCCACAGCTTCTCTTTTGCTCTATGCCCTACATCATCTTGTACCTATAACCTCTGGACATGTTTACCCAATGAGAGACTTCTCAAGAGCTTGGAGGGTGGGGAGAGAGGTTAGGTACTTTCTCGTACCGCCCAGTCTCAGCCCGAAACCACGGGAGATAACCAGCCTTCCCTGTTCGTTTTCATCAAACTCTGCTGCTGCTGTCGGCATCCCCTGAGCTGTTAGGGAACCGTGACTATGTCTTTCTGCTGTGACTAAGTCACCTTGATACCCCAAATCATGTTGGCTTTCTTAAAGCTGCACATACTCTCCAGTTACACTGCTTGAGTGAGTCCTCACTACTGTAGTGTCCTGACTGACAGGAAGTAATTGTTTATCCAAATGAAGCCTATGGGGACTGACACAAAACAGAGGCAGGACTGAAGACAAATAGAGAGACTTTGGAGCTCTCGGGCAGGAAAGAGCAAGGGATTTCATTAGACAGGAGAGTCTGTTTGTTACCTGCCGCTGGGTAACAAGTCACCACAAACTCAGTGGCTTTAAAATAACACACCTTGTTATCATGCATTTTTTCTGTGTGGGGAAGAATCCAGCCATGGCTTAGTGGACCCTGGGCTTTGGGATTGTTCATGAGGTTGCCCTCAGGCTGTCCCCTGGGACAGAGATCCCAAATGTAGCTTCAGGGTCACTCACTTTCAAGGTCATATGGTTGTTAGAAGAATTCAGCCGGACTTGGGGGCCTGGATTCCTTGCTGTCTGTCTGTTCATCGGAGTCTGCTCTGAGGTCCTGGTAAACATGGCAGAGTGCTTGATCAAGATCTGCAAACAAGTTCAATCAAGACAACCTGATGTGGTGGCACACACCTATGATTCCAGCACTTGGGAGGCTGAAACAAGGTGACAATGAGTTCGATTCCAGCCTGCGCTACAGTGACGTATATACAAGTATGATTATATACTCTCATTACAATGGTGACACCTGACATCCATATTCTATTCTGTTATTCAGAAGCAACAGACTTCAGAGAGTAGGGATAGAATTACACAAGAGTGTGAACCCCTGAATCTGGGGATTACTAGAACCAATCTATAACCTGCCTGTAAAAGGAGGAGGGAGGGGGAAAGGGGGAGGAGGAATAGGAAGAGGAGAAAGAAGAAGAGGAGGAGGAAGAGAATGAGGAGGAAGAGGAGGAGGAGGAAGAAGAGGAGAAGGAAGAGGAGGAGGAGGAGGAAGAGGAGGAAGAAGAGGAGGAGGAGGAAGAGGAAGAGGAGGAAGAAGAGGAGGAAGAGGAGGAGGAGAAGGAAGAGGAGGAGGAGGAAGAAATGACTATAAAAATCTTTACTTTAAAATATGTGCCATTTGTCAAGCAGGTGTGTTAATGAACACGTGGATGGAGTTGGGGGTGGGGTGGGGTTGTGGGTCATTGGGCCAGTGGAGGTCAGAATAGATTGTCTCCAGCAGACTCAGAACTGATCTCAGTCAGTTACAGAGGAAAGGACAAGCCTTGAGAACTAGGAGGAGGTTTTTCTGGTCTTTTATTTGCCAGAGGGGAAAAAAAATCAAGCAATAAAACAGACTTGTAACCAAATCTCTGTAGGAAAGATGAAGGGGAGGAAAACACATTTATCTTCCCAGGAGCAGGAATTGCATGTTTTATCAGTGAGTTTCCATGTTTCCAGAAAGGGGGCAGGAACCAGAACAGTTGTTTTAAGTCCTGAATTTATCCCCTGAAGAAAGGAGCTGAGCTTTCCTTAAAAAAACAGGATACTTACATAGGCCTTCTGAGGGCATCTGAGTGAGAACTATGGATTCAGGAACAGACAAGAGGCTATGGGCTGAGCAGTGTGGGACTGTGGGAAAATGGAACCACCCTGAAGCTCACACCCTGTTGATTAGTGTGGTGGTTTGAATACACTTGGTCCAGGGAGTGGTACTATTTGGAGGTGTGGCCTTGTTGGAGGAAGTGTGTCACTGTGAGCATGGACTTTAAGACCTGTGTCCTAGCTACATGGAAGCCAGTCTTCTCCTAGCTTTCAGATGAAGATGTAGAACTCTCAGCTCCTCCTGCACCATGCCTGCCTGGATGCTGCCATGCTGCTGCCTTGATGATAATGGACTGAACCTGTGAACCTTTAAGCCAGCCCCAACTAAATGTTGTCCTTATAAGAGTTACCTTGGTCATGGTGTCTGTTCACAGCAGTAAAACCTTAAGACAACCAGCTTCTCCATTCTGTGTCATCCTGTGACTTGGCTTCCCAGTGTGTCTCTAGGCCTCAACCACAGGAGCATTGCCTGCCCTGCTCACCCTCCAGGATTGTTGTGAGGACCGCAAAGCATTCCAAGGCAATGTAGATGGCGGCACTGTGAGCTGTGGATGGAGAAGTGAGAGGCAGGCCTCAGCCTGTTAGCATATATGGTGAACCTGCCTCATCAACCAAGACACAGCCAACGAATAGGATTTATCTAAAAGATACTTATTCTGTTGCCAGGGCCACCCCTAGCCTAATGTATAAAGCAGGAGTAGGTCAAAGGTCTCGTGACTGTGGCAGTACCTTTTTCACCGATATTTTCATATTCATTTAACAAATATGTCTTGACATCATTTTTTTTCTTCTGTATGTATGTGCGAATGGTGTGTATGTATATTCGTGAATACAGGTACATATGTGCTACAGCATACATCCAGAGGTAAGGGAATATCAGAGATTACCCCTTTCCTTCTATCTTAATGGAGCTAGAGCCTCTTTATTGTTCAATGATGCATAAAGCCCACTGGCCCACAGACTTCTGGCAATTCAGGATAACCAGACAGTACAGCTTACCAGCACCCACATGTTGGCTCACAACCATCTGTAACTCCGTTCCAGGGACTCTGACACCCTCTTCTGACTTCCATGAGCACCAGGCATTCACATGATGCACAGACATATGTGCAGGCAAAACACTAATACACATAAAATAGATAATTTTTTTAGCTAAAAAAACCTACTGTCTCCATAATCTAAGGAGTCTCTGGGTGTCTCTCTGATATGCATGTGCTTATCTATAGCTGGGTACACTCGACCTGGTTCCCTTCAGACCAGAAATATGGAGAAGGCCAGCGTCCCCCTGTCTATTCTATTCTTCTTTTTCTTAGTAGTAGACCTGTGTTTAATGTCTTAGCAGGTCAGCCAGGTGGGTTAAACCTTTGTTTGGCCACATGGCCAAGTGTATGTGTCAGAAAAACAAGTAAAGGCAGCATCTGTGACTTCCCTAGAAAGAAACAACTAGCTTTGTTCTCTCCCTACTCTGGGCTAAAAGGTAAGTACAGGGAGCCGCTATAGCTTTCTGCTTGTGGACAAACGTTCAGCCCAGTGGACTTGGGAGATGGCTCAGTGGTTAAGAGCGTTGGCTGCACAATCATAGAAACCGGAGTTCAGATGCCAACATCAGCACTGGTGTAATAAGCTTGGTGTCCTGAGTATGTCCAGGATCCCAGCTCCAAGCAAGACAGAGACAGGAGAATCTCTGGGGCTTGCTAACTTCCAGCTTACCTGAGAAAACGTAATTCCCAAGCTCAGGGAGAGAGCTCACCTCAAAAGAAGGAGGTGGGTGATAGAGGATACCAGGCCCACTCATCTGGCCGACCGGAGTGTGCACAAGTTTGTATACTGACACACTCCTGCATACACTGCCAGAGACACAGTCATACACATACAAATAAATAAATCCTGTTCTTAAAAAATGCCACCGGAAGGGACAGCAGACTAACGTGACAGGAGAAACCTGAGCCTCTAAGAGTCCTTAGTTCAGAGCCAGAAGCCTAGAGTCACTTATTTCCAGATTATCACATAAGAAGACATGGGCTTCTATCAGATCTGTGCTACAGTATTTGGGGGGTGTTTCCATTACAGCAGATGATCCTAGGCTCTGACTGACACTGAAGGTGCTGGCTGACATCCAGGATGGCTCCAGCACCAGAACAGTTCTGTTAGACCTGTAGGCAGGCCCCGAGCGGCTCACACACGTCCTCCTTCTAGATCAAGGGAAACTTTACTCTTTTGTTGTTGTTGTTGTCAAGGTCACGAAGTTTAAGACTTAATGGTTATCGATATCTGCTTCAAATGAATCCTGTTGTGTCGTCAGATTAGGGCTAAAGTCCAGGAGGTGGCAGAAATGAACACAGCGGCTGGGCTCCCCCACCCCACCGTTTGCCAGCTGGAGTTATTCTGCAAGTTACTAACCACCCTGGCACCAGGTGCCTTGTGTGTCAGGGAGGGGTGGCCACACCTGTACCTCCCTGCTCCACAGGTGTTGTGGAGAGAATCAGACACGCCTCGATGAGTCACAAGCTTAGATACTCCGCCTAGCCAGGAACTGCCCCTTGACAGACTCCTGGGACTCTGTTTGTAAGGTACCTTTTGCATTGAGAAGCCCAATGACGGGCATAACATGAACACTATACACTTAATTGGTGTAAGCAGGGGGCAGTACCCCCATTGGTAGAATGCATGACAAGTGTGCACGGAATCCTGGGTTCGATCCCCAGCACGACATAAACTGGATATAACGGTGCACGCCTGCAATCCCAGGACTCAGCAGATAGAAGTGGGAACATTCGGAGTGAATCTCAGTTACATCTCGAGGCCAACATGGGATACAGGAGCCTTGGTCTCCAAAAGAAAAGGACTCATTTTATTGGATGATACATGTACATTTTTTAACGTTGCTCTGAACATCTCAGACTCTACCAAGCACTGTACTTGCTTGGTAGACATTAACTTCCCCATGGACACTTACCTGTTTAGAGACAAGATGAAAGTTACAAGCAAGGCAAGGGAATCTCCACTCAGCCTTCCCATCACCCATTCCCAGTCTTCCTTTGAGTGGATGAAACAAGCGCGTTCCAGGGAGTCACGGAAGGAACAAGATTTTGCACCGGAAGTCACAGAGCCAAAGTTACCCAGATTGTCTGCTACCCCCCTTTTCAAGGTGTCCTGCCCTTTGCTTGCTCTCCAGTTCGTTCATTTCAGCTCCCAAGCTTTTACAGAAACGCTGACTCCCCTGCCCTGATTACTCCTTTAATCAAATCCACTCTTTCCCCACCTCCTTGATCTCTCCTCTCAAATACAGTCGCTAATGATGTGTGCATGTGCCAGACTTGAACAAATGTTGAGCTGCGAACGACTGCGCCTGTTAATGCTATCCTCGGCTCACACGGGCGGGATCCTCGAGTGCTGGCAGATGCTGCCTCCCCGGGGCTTCCGCGCCCAGTCACCCGCTTTCTTGGTGAGGAAGGAGGGGGACATTCCTCTCATGAATGCCATTTGAATAAAATCTACTGTGCTCAGAGAAGATGTGGAACCACAGGAAGGTACTGATGGTCAGTAACATAAATGAACAGCTACGACGAGTGACGGGTGTGAGCACTCGGTAGATGACAGAAATGCGGAGTCAAAGCCTCCACAGCCAAACCGGCTCCTTCTACACAGCCAGGGTGTCCAACGGGGCTCCCTGCGCAGCCCAGATCAATCAGCACAAGAAAGCAAACGGTCTAACAAGCCACAGCCTCTGAAGAGCCAGGGCATCGCAGACAGATCCTGGACTCTGAATCCAGACTCCACTCTTGAGCAAGTGAGTCAGTGATCTGTGTAAAGCTGGAAGTCTGGTAACACTTTATTTGTTGGTGAGCTCCAGGTATCCGATGAGTTAATTTAAAACAAAACATCCCCGGTGCTTGATAAGTGCTACCTTGGCCTTGTTGGTTTTGTGGCGACAGTGGTGATTTCACTGACTGTTGGGTTTCCAGCTGAGTCTGCCCCTGACTTCCCTTTCTGCCACCACTGACCTTGTGAGTTGGGTTTGCTATAACTCTATAGTTCTCATCAACCGTCAGACAGTGTGATCATATTGGCCACTTCCTCCACCCGTCGGCAGGAGGCTCTTCCACCTGTCGGCAGGAGCTCTTCCATTAGCCTGCAGGAGGCTCTTCCACTAATGGCTCCCCTGGCTTCCACTGCAACCTTTTCCCTTGCCAGACTTAGTTCATTTTCAGTCTGAAGAATCACCTCTTCTACTTTACCACCCTGAAGCATGCCTGCTACTTTTTTAACATCTGGTTCCACTTTTCTCCTCCAAACCTTCTCAAAAAAACACACAAACACACACAAACACACACACACACATAT
>NW_021604791.1:7766251-7807446 GCF_004785775.1 Grammomys surdaster
TATATATATTCTCATATATTCTCTCTCTCTCTCTCTCTCTCTATATATATATATATATATATATGTTTATATTTCTCATCAACCATCATATATATATATATATGGAGAGAGAGAGAGGAGGTTTATACTATATATTATAATGATATATATAATATAATATAGTATTATATAATATATATTATATATTTTCCCCCACTCTTTTAAATTCACAGCCTCCTTTTTTCTTTAATTGCTCTCACATACATATCTGTTGTATACATAAATACAACCTGCTCAGTCTGCATAATGTTACGTGTATGTATGTTTTCAGGACTGACCATTTGGTATTGAACAACCACTTGGTGCGCTCTTTTGTAGGAAAAGCTGCTTCCCCTGCTCTCAGCATCCCTTGGTTGACTGTGGTTCTTTGTGTATGGTTTAGGTCCCACTCTGTGATATTGTATCTGTTGGTTCCATCCTTGTTCAGGTCAGGGTTAGGCAGCCTTATTGGTAAGACTTTATGGGTGTGGCTTCTACAGCTATAGATCTGACAAAAAAAATATCCAGAGCATTTAAAGAACGACAACAACAAAGAGTTAAAACAAACAAACAAACAAACAAACAACCCATTCAAAAACTGGGCCTGGAGTATTTAACAGAGAGTTCTCAAAAGAATTTTTAAAAAAAACTGCTAAGAAATATTTCAAAATATGTTCATCATCCCAAGCAACTAGGGAATGCAAATCAAATAGCTTTGAGGTGTCATCTTACCCCAGTCAGATCGATAAAGATCAACAAAATAATAGACAACAAATGCTGAGTGTATGGGGGAGGGGAGCCCCTCCTTATTGCTGGTGGAATTGCAAACTAGTCCCAGCACTCTGGATATCAGTGTGGGGAATATTTAAAAAGCTAAAACTTATGACCACATGACCCAGCTATACCACTCCCTGGCACATGGCCAAGGGACTCTGCATCCTGCATACATACATGCTCAGCCATGTTTGCTGCTGCTCTAGTCACAATGACTAGAAAAGAAAAACAACACAAATATTCTCCACCTGACAGATAATGAAAACATGAAATATATACCCTGTGGAATACTAAGCAGCTATAAAAAAAATAAAATTGTGAAATTTGCAAACTTGTAAATGAATGGAACTAGGAAAGATCACATTGGGTAAGGGTCTTAATCAGAGTTTTACTGCTGTGAACAGAAACCATGACCAAGGCAATTCTTATAAGGACAACATTTAGTTGGGGCTGGCTTACAGGTTCAGAGGTTCAGTCCATTATCATCAAGGCAGGAGCATGGCAGCATCCAGGCAGGCATGGTGCAGGCAGAGCTGAGAGTTCTACATCTTCATCTGAAGGCTGCTAGCAGAAGACTGGCTTCCAGGCAGCTAAGGAGTAGGGTCTTAAAACCCACACCCACAGTGACAGACCTACTCCAACAAGGCCACACCTTCTAATAGTGCCACTCCCTGGGCCAAGTATATACAGACCATCACAGTAAGGTAACCCAGACCCAGAAAGACAAATATTTGTCCTTATACCCATAGATAAGTGTGGCCCTCATGATTCATCAAGAAAAACTTCTCTTTGCAACCATTATAGAAAACCTCAATCAGTCAAAATGCTGAGATGTGGGGCTTAGTCCAAAAGGGTATATCAACATCACCACCACTGCACCTAAGACCAGGGAACATTGCAGAAGAGGGTTAGAAAGGCCATAAGAACCAGGACATCAGGGCGTTTGCTGGGAGATGCCCTGTGGTTCTAGAGCGGGGAATGGGTGGAAAGCCATGTCTTCCAAGTCTACTTGAGTTTCTGACTTTACTATTATCCTTATTTAGCTCTTACACAAATATATTCAGTTTTGTTATTATTTATTTCAATTATGTACAGAAGTCACAGGTGGTGGCTCAGACCTGGAATCCCAGCATTCAGGAAACTAAGCCAAGAAGATTACCATAAATTCAAGGTCAACCTGGGCTATGTTAAGCTCTAGGCTAGCCTGGCCTACTGAGTGAAACCCTGTCTCAAGTCCATCCCCAAGCCTTGTGTAGAAAAAAAAAGTAATACAAGAAATAAATGTTCCAAAGTGTAGTGGTTATTTGAAGGACAGGATTTTATTAATTTTTGTCTTTTTTTTGACTGATCAAAATTTTGTTTTAATATAAGCATAGCCAAGGACTTTCTGAATGAGACTCCAGATAGCTCAGGAAGTAATATAAAGAACTGACAAATGGGATTTCATGAAACTAAAAAGCTTCCTCAGAGCAAAGAAAATAATTCTCAGAATAGAGATGAACCACAGAACAGAAAAAAAATCACTGCCAGTTATTCATCCAAGAGGGGATTGCTATCCAGAATGTATAAAGGACTCAAAGTAATACCAAAGAAAAGAATAATCCAGTCAGTAAGTGAGCAGATAAATTGAACAGAGAGTTCTGGAAAGGAGAAATACTAATGTCCAATAAATACATGAAAAAAAAAAAACCTTGGCATCTTCTGACACCAGGGAAATGCCGATCACAGCTACATGAATCCTGTCTCCAGTCAGAATGGTATCATCAGGAAAACAGCAGAACCTGGTAAATAGGAAGAGGAAAGGAGCCCTTATCTATCTGATGGAGACACAAATGAATCCAGACACTATAGACACCAGTATGAAAGTTCACCAGAAAACTGAAAATAGAAGTTCTGTATGATTCAGCTATGCCACTCCAGGAATATCCCTAAAGGAATCAAAGTCGGCATAAGAGAGATACTTGCATGTCTATGTTTATTTCACCATTGTTCACAGCAGCCAGATGCGGACTCAGCCTGGGTGTCCATAACAGGATGAACAGATAGAGAAAATAGTGTATCATTTAATCATAAGGAACGCAGCCATGTTGATGACAAGAAAATGAACTGGAGAACTGGAGAAGTGAATCAGACTCAGACAGACAAATGTCATGTTTCCTCCCATATATGAAATCTAGACTTTTTAAAAAGACATGAAAGTAGAGGAGAGATTATTTAGGAAAAGGAAAAAGGGATAGGAGAACAAGAGAAGGAAATGAAGTAAATATGATCAAAGCATGCTATATGAAATATGAAATTATGAATTATGAAAATGTCATAACGAAGCCCATTATTTGCACATTAAGCATTTTTAAGTTTGATTTCTTTTACTAGTGCATTAAGCATTCTCCACCCATTGATAGCTACCCTTTTTTGCACCTTTGCACCACAGATGGCATTAACTTATCTATGATAAATAATAAATTGTATCTCAATGACACATCCATGCCTAGACTGTTCAGGTGATCAACTTGGTTATAGATCCAAATATGAAAGCACTGTGAAGCTACTGATGTCCTTACACACACACATACACACACACACACAAAATTAACAGCAAACTGACTCCTGTGTTTTATATGAAAGCACTGTGAAGCTACTGATGTCCTTACACACACACACACACACACACACACACACACACACAATTAACAGCAAACTGACTCCTGTGTTTTAGAGTGATTACAAATGAGTTCTCATGACCAAGTTAAGACAACAGCCATTAAAACAGCAGGTGGAGCTATACTCAGCTTCTCTGCAGACCTCAAGAGTGTCAGCTAATACAACACACACCAACCTTCTAATGTTACTGAGGCAGAGGGGAGGAACATCTGTTCTGAGGTTATTAGTCTGCCATGCTATTTCCGAGGCTGTACAAAGAACCATATAGCAAGAGACAGAAACCGTGGATGTGTATGGGCCTTCTAATCTTTTTTCGTGATTTGCAAATTTCTAAGCCTAATTTTGTGTGTGTATATGTGTTTCCTTACAGTGAGATGTGTAAAATGGAATAAGAGAAGATTTAGTCTATCATTCTCTTCTTGAAATAGCTTAGAACCTCTTGTCAGAACATATGAATAAGAAAGCAGAGTTGGGTCTGGTAGCACAGGTTTGTAATCCTTTCTACTCCAGAGGCTAAGGGAGGAGGATTCCCAAGTTCAAAGCCTGCCTGTGCTACAGAATGAGTTCAAGGACAGCCTGAGCAACTCAGTGAGAGCCTGTCTAAAGACAAAAGGGGAAACAAGGCTGGATCTGTAGAGCATTGATGGTGTTGGTCTATGTGCAAGGTCCTGGGTTCAATTCCTCAGTACTGCAAACAAGAGAGAAAAAGAAAAGGAAACCAGAAACTCAAGGGACCAAGAGAATTGGTGATATGGCTGCTGTCTGTTGAAGGTCATTACCAGGCCTGGAGATATGTTTGACCCATGTGATGCCTAAACCCAAGCGTAGCCTCATGTACTGTACTGGGTATGGAATAAAGGTGAGTACATATCACAAACCATCTGAAATTATAGTTGAGATGAATAACTACAAATATTCTCTACTGTAAGAACACAATGTCTACATTTTAGGTGGCTTTGTGAGGTCCTTGTGAGTCGAGCGGTGGGTTGAAAGAGCTCAGTAATTCATCAGGAATTGGAAGTCCTTGACAGTCTCTGCACAGTACAGAGCTCAAGCATCTCATAGATGATGGGGATGCATTTGTCTTTTCAAAGCGTCTTATTGCTATGATTGAAAGCAAGAGGGACAAACAGAATTGTACAAAATATAACGAGACCTCTTCTTAGTTACATGATGCCAAAATAATGCCCTGCAACCTACTGCCTTATAACTAAGTGGTTTGATTGCACACTTTTTTGTTGGTGTGACAGAAATACCTGATGGTGTGCTAGACATGATGAGTCACATCTTTGTACACCTGTAACTCACTTTCAAGGGATCTTCTGGCCTCTGTGAGTACCAGGCATGAACATGATATACAGACAAGCATGCAGGCAAACCACATAAAATAGTAAATAAATTTTTAAAAATTTAAATACCTGACTGAAATAATATAAAGAAGGCAGAGTCCACTCTGGCTCATGGCTTCATTGGGCATCAACTCACCATGGAAAGGAAGGCTTTTCAGAAATACTGCCAGTCACAGTGGGAGGAATGTGTGCCAGGGGCCCTTTGCACAAACAGAGAGCACTTGCTAAGGCATAGGCCAGATGTCGGTTGGAAGTTGAGTGACTGGTCATGATCTTCCAGGTTCTCTCATTCTCCAGCATTTCAACCTACTGGATAGTGAGGATACACACACAACCTGAGGAGTTCCAAACTCAGAACAAAACTCTTCTGTATCTACTGTATCCATCCTCACAAGTATATCATGGACCAGGCCAGATTCCATGGCTGGGAAGAATTTCATAGTCATGTAGTGAAGAGTGTATTTACAGGGATGGGTGGAAGGACCATATTCTCAACCTGTCTCACACTTGACATATGGTGAGTTTTGAAATGAGAGACACCGATCATGAAAGATGTTTCACTGTTGTAATTACTCTGAGACAGTGTAAATCATATGATAGAAAGAAAAGAGTCTAAGTCAAAGACCTTGTCTTGGTTTGGGTTTTATTGCTGTGAAGAGACAACATGACCAAGGCAGCTCTTATAAAGGCAAACATTTAATTGGGGCTGGCTTACAGTTTCAGAGGTTTAGTTTGTAATAATCATGGTGGGAAGCATGGCAGCATGCAGGTAGACATGGTGCTAGAGAAGGAGCTCTGAGTTCCTTTGATCTTGATCTGAAGGCAGCCTGGAGGAGTCTCTCTCTGTACTATAGGTGGGGCTTAGGCATCAGGAGTCCTCAAAGGCCACCTAGACAGTGACACACTTCCTCCAACTAGGCCACACCTCCTAACAGTGCCACTTCCCATGGGCCAAGCGTTTTCAAACCACCACAGACTCATATGTACCACGTCAGACCTTGATCCTCTTTTATCTCTCTATGATTTTTGTCCTTGGAGGAAAATCTCATTAATTCCTGATGATGCTTTGGAAGATGGCTCTGGGTCTGAGATACTTACAGAAAGAAACCCACCGCACTGAGAGACAAGTGGAGGGTTCCCATGGCTATGGGTTGTGTCTCCAGTCCTGAGGTCACAGAGAATGAGAGATCATTACAGTTGTTCCAACAAGGCCTCCTGGTCCCAGCCTTCTACTGACCAATCAAGACTTGACAAGAGGTAGACACATAACACTACTTGAGCCATCGTTCTGTAACCTGAAAGGACCTTGTTTTAAATGAGATATCACAGGATATGGAAGTCTTCTGTGACAATCCCTCCTCCCACCCTTCCCCCAACAACCCCCCCCCAAAAAGATTAACAGCCCAGACAGGAAGCTACCAAAGAGAACTCTTAAAAAGTGTGATGGGGATGGTGAAGTGGAGTTCTCCACAGTGATGGCTTCTGGTCCGGGAGCAGGAGGGGAAGGGCTCAGTTCTATTTAAGGGGCCAGCCACTGGGAGTTTGACCATGCCCCAGTGAGTATACAGATAACACAAAGTGAACTTGGGTTTTTTTTAATTATTATTTTAGTTTTACTCTTTTTAGGGGAGGTGACAAGGGTTTGGAGTGGACATGGAAGGACTGGGAAGTGAGTGTGCTTGTGGTACTACTTGATGGGAAATTCCCAGAGGATCAATAAAAATGTTATGGTGGGAAAAAATAATTAAATAAATAAAAGAAACTCCACATCCAAGGTGGCATTCACGGGATGACTGCAGCCATGCAGAGATCCATGCATTAGAGGACCATGCAGAGATCCATGAGTTAGAGGACCATGCAGAGATCCATGCATTAGAGGACCATGGGCCAAGAATACACAAAGGAGGAACAGTTGCACTGAGAAGAGAGACTGCTGGTAGTGTTTTCCTCATTTTTCAAAATTTCCTTTGATGCTGGGGTTACGCTGCCTTACAATAAACAGGGGAAGAATGTAAATACGTTGAAAGCAAAGATTAATGAGCATTTATCTTGAGCCGTATACACATCACACAACAGCTCAGGCCCGGCATTGTCTTTTCATTTCCTAATCCCTGAGGCTGACAATGAAATATTCAAATGCCAAGAAACACAAAAGCATCCCAGAATTATCCTCGAGGAAGAGTAATGTGACTCCACTATCATTACTTAATTCATGCAAAGTGCCTTAAATAAGTGGCTTTATCTTCATCTTGTGATTTTTTTTTATTTAGTAGATTTCTATAAATGTGTCTAATGATGACAAGCCAGCGAGGCCCATGGGCTGAAGCGTATCTAACAATGCAATCACGGGGACTTGAAAAAACTGACAAAAGAATAATCATGGCTGTATAGCCTCTGAGTGGTTTTGAATACAAATGCAAAAATTTGGGTAAATGTTCATAATTAATGTATCTGGAGTCAAAAAGGGAACCCTGGCTCCATAGGAAATGTTTTAACTCAGGGTTCCAAACAATAAAGAGAAGTTAATGTGAAGGCAAAGGGGGTGTGTCTCATATTTTTGTTTTCTAGGGTGAACACAAAGGTTTTCATCTTAATCACAGTTGATAGAAAGAGATGCATTGAGATTAAATCAGGAAAGACATTTCTGCTGTTAAGACGGTTGGGTACCTGTGAGAGGTGAATTGGAGGCTATTCTTAGATCCTGCCTCTCTCCATCCCTCCCTGCCTAGACTAGAAATAGCCACAAGGATGTTCTATATCCATGCCATGCTGATTCTTTTCAAATTATGTGTGTGTGTGCTTCCTCATTAGAGTCTTCTATCTGAGTGGTTTGAAAGGCTCACACATTACTGTGCTGTGATATGTTTAAAGGCACCGGGAGATCTTAGTATCTTACAGATGGACCACAAGGGGGCAGGCTGGTTAGGCTCACCCTTCAGAGCAGCTAAAAAGCGGGTTGTTTACAGATGCTGCTTATAAAGAAAGCACTGTGCTCTGACATGCTTGATAGAGGTATCAAGATGCAAAATCAAGATCACTGAAAACGTCCATAATTCCAAACATAGAGGGAAGCATTTTTAATGCCTTGGAGCACCTTAATCTGGCCATAATCTAATCTCATGCCTTTCTTTGTAGTTCCCTGAGCAAATGGACAGGATGATAAAAGAATCCTTCACCCTCCGAGACTCCAGACCCCACATCTGTGCCTGTGCATTGCATGTTCCCTTCTGGTTCAGAGGTAAGCTCACTGTGTTCCTGTTATTTGTTCTGCACCTGACTCCAGTTCCTCTCTCCCACTGTGCAATTTGCTTTGTCTTAATTCCTCCCTCGTGCCGCATCGGTTTTTTGTTTGTTTGTTTGTTTGTTTGTTTGTTTGTTTTGCCAGTAGACAAAACATATTAGGCCACAAGCAGGCACAGACATATTTTCAATCTTGGTCCAGAGCTTTATGCTCAGGATCTAAAATAATGTTTTACACACAATACAGCCTTTTGTATTCCAGAAGTAGACAGAAATTAAACGAATAAGTAGGTAAACTTAGCAGGTCATAGTTCATGTATTTGATGTATTTAAGTTGTGAAAGAAAATGAAGCAGACTGGGGAGTGGAGACAAAAGAGAAACAGAAGTGATCTGCTAAGTACGTAACATTCTCCATAAAAATAATCCAGAATTAGTGATTTGTCACTGTGACAAAATGACGAATGCAAGCAATTTAAAGAAGAAAAGGTTTACCTGGACTCAGAGCTTCAAAAGTTTCAGTCCCACCCTCTCGGTTCCATTGTTTTGTGTCTACAGTGAAGAATGTGGCAGAGAAGATGTGGTGATGACCTCATACTACAGAGAGGAGAGAGGAGAAGACGAAGGCCTGGGGACAAGTCCTGATCCCCAAGGGCATTCCCAAAGGGCTCTATCCAATAATGAATCCATCAACGGGATAATCAATGGGTTGATTATCCATGTAACCAGAACCCTCATCCAACACTTCCCCAAACCCGCCTCTGAATATTACTGACCTGGAGGCTAAACTCCCATCAAATGAACCTTGAGGGGACACTTGAGATCTGAATCGTATCAAGTACTAAAATGTCACTGACCAGCCTGATCTTTTTGACTAAAATGTATCTTCAATGTGATTTTTTTATCATTGTCTTTTACATTTATTTTTGATAAAAGCACATTATATGGTCTGACCAACGTTTGTTTGACCAATTCAAATGTTAGATGGCCTCTAGTTTTTAATCCTTGTAAATATCAGTTAGGCTCACTCTGGCTCGTCCTGAACCTGTCACCATAGCCACAAGAGGCTACTGAGCACTTGAAAGGTAATTAACCCACATGGTAATTAACCCATATGTTTAAGATCCATGCCAATCTTAATACAAAACAAGAAATGTGTTATTAATAATTTATTATACCTATCGTATGTTGACATTATAGTATTTTGATAAGTATATAATTTTCTACCAAGATTACATTCACATGGATTTTTTGTTATTGTTTTGTTTTTGCTTTTTAAGGTGGCAACTGGAGAGTTAACAGCTTGTGCTTCAGACCTGTGGCCCTCGTATTCCTCCGTACACTGCTGGTCTAGACACATAAAGAGGACGCTATCATTCTGTTTAATTATTCATTACTCTGGGTTAACAAGCTATCTTAGAAATCAGCACAGTTCAAGGTTCCCAACCTTTCAGGGTAGTCTTAATTAACTTCCTTAGTGCTGGAAGTAATGCTCTAGGTGCCTTAATAAATTTATATATATATATATATATATATATATATATATATATATATATATATATGACCACCCCTTCGAGGACTGGTTTTTCCTGGTAGAGATTGTTCACGAAAAAGTAAAGGATTAGATTTGGAATGTGGCCGGGGCAGGCAAACGGGGAGATCTGATATTTTTTTCGTTTCTGAAGATGTTTTGACTGCTGCTGGTAAATATTCAACTCAGCAAACCGTGCAATCATCCCAACATCTCTCCAACTTTTTAAATTTTATTATTTATTTTATTACTTATTTTTAATTTTTTTATTAGATGTATTTATACAATGGTGGAGGCAGATGTGTGAAAGTCAGAGGACAGGCTGTGGGAGTCAGTTCCCTCCTCCCACTGTGGGTTCCAGAGAGTGAACTCAGGTCATCAGGCTTGGCGGCCAATGCCTTTACCCTTCTAGCCGGTTCATCATACACTCCTTGTTCTTTTTGTAGGAGATTCCAAAGAGATCATCCTGTGCACGATTCTGATTGCCTCTATTTTCCTTGCAGAGCTGTGGTGAGCCGGTTAATCCTGATGGTGAACTTGATAAGGCTTAGAATCTAAGGAAATAAATCTTTAGGCACGTCTGTGAAGGGGTTCCAAGACTGGGTTAGTTATAGGAAGATCCACCGTGACTGTGGACAGAACCATTCTCTAGTCAAGCATCCTAGACTGAATTAGAAGTTGAGCACCAGTATTCATCTTTCTCTGCTTCCTGACTGCAGATACAATGTGGCCAACCACCTTACAATCCTGCTGCCGTGGACTGTGGACTGTGTCCTCTTGACCTATAAGCTAAAGATACACTTTCTCCTTTAGGTTGCTTCTTGACGCCTATTCTGTCACAACAACAATAAAAATAGTGAATACACACGGAGTCATTGGCTGTAAGATTTCTTTTACTTTCTTATTCCATTTTGGCAAATTGAAATTCAGAAATAGATCCATTAGCCATATGTGTTGGCTCTTACCTATAATCTTAGCACTCAAGACTAATCATCAAGAATATTGTCATGAATCTGAGAGCACCCTGGGGTACAGTGAGACCCTGTCTAAAACAACAAGAGAAAAACAGAGTGAAAGTTCATGTAATCCTAGCACTTAGGAGGTGGGAGATGTTGTAGAGGAAATGGTGAATGAGCGTGGCCCCCATAGGCTCCTATATTTGAATGCTTGGTTCTCAGTTGGTGAAACTGTTTGGGAAGGATTAAAGTGTGGCCTTACTGGAGTGGGTGTGGCCTTGTTGGAAGAGGTATGTCACTAGGGGTGGGCCTTGTGTTTCAAAAGTCCATGCTAGGCCCAGTCTCTTTCTACCTGCAACTTGGGGATCATGTGAGTTCTCAGCTACGTCTATAGTACCATGCTTGCCACCACACCACCCACCATGATGAAGAAGGAGTAGCTCTCTGAAATTGTAAATAATTCCCCAATTAAATGCATCATCTTATAAATTGCATTGGCGATGGGGTCTCTTCACACTTACTAAGACAGTGAGTTCAAGGCTAGCCTGAAACCCTGTCTCAACACAAACACACACACACACACACACACACACACTAATTTGCTCTGCTCCTGGATTCCCCAGTTTCCTGTTATTTCAATATCTAGAAGAATTGGGCTCATATAAACAAGTAGCAAAGGATATATATGGCCCCTGTTGAACCACTGGCTCAGAAATTAAGATATTTGAAAACCCCAATACAAGCTCCTTGTCATCTCTGGCTTGACTCTGCCTGGTGCAGACTCAAAAGCCACAGAGAACTAAATGTGATCTTTGGTTATTTGGAACTTTGGGCTTCTTGCCTTTCCCACAGGGATGGTATATCCTACTACCTTATGGGGCTGGAGTGAGTTCAGAGGAAGTGAAGAAAGCACTCGGCAAGAAGCTTGTATTTAGGACCATCAGAATTCCATTAAAGCTTACCACATTCTCCTCCATCCCATGGCTCCTACATCCAACCACCCAAAGTAGAGTAGTTCTCTGCTGTCTTAAGATCCTGACTTTCAATGAATTATTTACACTTCTTTATCTGATTTGATGCACAAAGTCTCTGACTGAAGGTGGATACTATGGATTGGATGTGCTATGTTATCATGTAAAACATAAATGTCATGCTTCAGAAATTCAGTCGCCAAAGTCACAAGTAAGGGTATTAGAGGAGCACTTTTGGGATAAGACTGGATCATGAGGATTCTGCCCTTATAAGTAGATTTATCCATTTGCTGATTAACAGATTAATGTGTATTGGGGAAGTGGCTTTGTTATCAAAGCACGTTGTCTGACATGCTTGCTTTCACACCATGCAACGCCCTGTGTGCCTTAAAACTCAGAAAAACAAAAAGTCCCCAGACTTTTCAGCCTCCAGAACTGTAAGCAGGGAACAGATTTTTTTTCCTTTGTAAATTATTCAGTCTGTGGTATTTAGTTATAGCAATGGAAAGTAGACTGAAACCATGATCAATTTAAAAAATCAAGGAGAATTCTCTTTTCTGAGATACTGCCAGACTGGCTCATACTAGAGCTGACTGCAGAACTATCTGAGCACTAGCCGGGTGTGTTAGTCTGGGTTCTCCAGAGGAACGGACTGAGAGAAGAGATACACATTAAAGGGGGAATTACTAAATTGGCTCACAGTTAGATTAGACTATAGCCCAGACTATAACTAGACAGTGACTGTCTCACAATGAAAAGATCCATGTCACCCCATGAGGCTGATAACTCGGCAGTCCCAATCTGGTGCTGCAGTCCTAGAGAGATGCTGGTCTTTGGTCTACATTGGAATCTTGAGGAAATTGAATTTCATACCAATGGCAACAATAAAGATGAACTTGCAAGTGAAAGTCAGGGCAAGCAGGCAAAAGGCAGCTTCCTTCGTCCATGTTCTTTTTCATGCAGGCTGCCGCCAGAAGGTGTAATGCCATATTTGGGGTGAGTTTTCCTGCTTGGAATAATCTGATTAAGAAAATCCCTCACAGGAGTGCCCAGCAATTTGGATTTTAGTTGACTGTAAAGGCTGTCAAGTTGATAACCAAGATTGGTCAGCACAACAGGCTTTGGAAGCCAACAACCTTTCAGATAAAACTTTCTCTCTCTTTTTTTATTTTATGGGTTTTTACCCCACCCCTCATCCCCCAGTAGTCTTTGGTTTTACTGTAGCTCTCTGGATTATCTAGACTCTGGTTCTTTGTCACCTGAAGATTGTCAGATGTGGGTTCTAGCTCATGGAGTGAGCCTTCAGTCAAGTAAGACATTGGTTGGTTACTGCCACAAGGTTTGTGACATCATTGCCCTAGCACAGTGATTCTCAACCTTCCTAGTACTGCAAACCCTTTAATACAGTTCCTCATGTTGTACAGACCCCCAACCATAAAATTATTTTTGTTGCTACTCATAACTGTAACTTTGCTACTGTTATGAATTATAATGTAAATATCTATATTTTCTGATGGTCTATAGACAACCCCTATAAAAGGGTCATTCAAACCCTCCAATGGGGGCGACTACCCACAGGTTGAGAACCACTGCCCTAGCATATTTTGCAGGTAGGAAAGATTATAGATGGAAAGTCTGTGGTTGGGTTGGTGTTTACTTTTCCCTTTTGCTGGCCTGCAGAGTGCCTTTCCATGTCATAGACACTAGAACACAGGGGTAAAGGTTCTATGGAAGCACCAGCTCATCCTGTGTTCAGTGAGTTGTGTGAATGTTGTCTTCAGCAACGGGGCTTTGCTGTCAGTTTTTAGAGATCAACCTGTCGTCTTGGCAGCAGCCTGGATTGTTTGAGGATTTCCATTGTGCCCCTTTGGCCAAAAGTTTAATTGGATGGAAGCCAGTCCTGACACTGGATGCTTCATTTGGTGACAAGAGATAGCCAGTAGGGGTTCCATCTCCCTCACTGTTTAGAGACATCATGAGGATCGCCTTCATATATCACAGGATGTTTCTACTGCACTGGGCTTCCACACTGCCCTTCAAATGCTCTCCCCTTCAGCTGCCTCTCCTCTCATTCCCTCCCTCCATCTCATCTCCCTTCCCTCTTCCCACCTGATCCTCCTGGTCCTGCCCCTCCCCTCAGCACCAGTCCACCCCTCCCAGAGAGAACCATGTGTTCTCCTTAGTCCTTTCCTCTATGCCTAACCTCTCTATTGTAGCTTGATTATCATTTATGGCTAATATCCAGATATAACTGAATACTGACCATATTTATCTTTCTGGGTCTGGGTTACCTCACTCGGGGTGATTTTTTTTTTCTAGTTCCATCCATTTGCCTACAAATTTCATGATGCCATTATTTTTTAAAGAGGTAATACTCCATTGTGTAAATGTACCACATTTTCTTTATCCATTGTTTGGTTGAGGAACGTCTGAGTTGTTTCTGATTTCTGGCTATTATTAATAGAGCAGAAAAGAATATGACTCAGCAAGTGTCCCTAAGGTAGGATGAAGTATTCTTTAAGTGTACGCCCAAGTGATTTTCATCCCCCCCCCTTCATTCCTTTCTTTGGTTCTTGAGACAGAATTTCTCTGTGTAGCCCTGGCTGTCCTGGAACTCACTCTGTTGACCAGGCTGGCCTTGAACTCAAGAGATCCACCTGCTTCTGCCTCTCCAGTACTGAAATTAAAGGTGTGCACCATCACTGCCCCGTGGATTCCTATCTTTCTAAGGAATCACCATACTAGCTTCTATGGCGGTTGCACAGGTTTGCACTCCTGCCAGCTATGGAGGAGTGTTCTCCTTGTTCCACATTCTCGCCAGCATGTGCTGCAACTTGTATTATTGATCTTACCCATTCTGACAGGTGTAAGATAAAATATCAAAGTAGTTTTGATTTGCATTCCCCTGATGACAAAGGGTGATGAATATTTCTTTGTTTCTCAGTCATTTGGGTTTCCTCTATTGAGAATTCTCTTTTAGATCCATACTCCATTTTTAATTGTGTATTTTGGTATTTTGGTATCAAGTTTCTTGAGTTCCTTATTTATTTTGGATATTATCCCTCTATTGGATGTGTAGTTGATAAGATTTCCCATTTTCTAGGCTGCCACTTTGTCTAAATTACAGTGTCTTTTGCCTTACAGATGCATTTCAGTTTCATGAGGTCCTGTTTATTAATTGTTGATCTTGGTATCTATGTTAATGGTGTTCTTTTCAAAAGATCTTCTCTTATGCCAGTGTGTTTAAGGTTTTCCCTCACACACAATTTAACACGCATCCTCCCAAACTGTATCTATGCATTTTCCCATGTTTGTCCTTTTGCTGAGAGCTCTTCCTGTTGTCTACCTCATCCTCAGATTCAGTCAGTCTCAGAGTATGTCAGTCATTCTCCCACATACATCTGACAAGAATCCACGTTCTCTTGGCCTAGTGTGGTCTATGTCAGTTTCTCACACAGCTGAGCAAGGCCAACCAGGTCTTCATAGTGAGAGTCTGTCTCAAAAAGAGAAAAAGAAGGATAAAAAGTAGGGGAAGGGAGAGGGAGAAGAGGAAGAAGAGGAGGAAGAGAAGAGGAGGAGGAAGAAGCAGGAGGAGGAGGAGGAGGAGGAGGAAGAGGAGGAAGAAGAGGAGGAAGAAGAGGAGGATGAATAGGAAGAGGAGGAGGAGGAAGAAGAGGAGGAAGAGGAAGAGGAGGAGGAGGAGGAAGAGGAGGAAGAGGAGAAAGAAGAAGAGGAAGAGGAGGAGGAGGAGGAAACCAGAAAGATAAAAGAAAAGCTATGAATGTTCCTAAGAGGAGGAACAGTCAAAAATTCTGACTCCAGTAAGCTGAAAACCAAAAACATTCCCCAGATAGCTACTGATATGGAATCCTTAGCACCATTAACAACCTTCTGATTATTAGTTTTGCTGCCTACTGAACTTGGCAAAGGAAGAACTAAGTAGCTGATTAAACATTATTTCCAGGTATGTAAGAGTGTTTACAGAGACCATTTGAATTGACAGTCTGAATAAAGCCAATAACTCCCACCTACATAGGACAACTGTCCGATCCATTGAGCACCAGAAGGGAACAAAGACATGGAGACAGAGAACAGTTTGGGACATCCATTTCATTTCTACCCTCAAACCTCAGATACACATATACACATATTCATTCATTCATTCATTCATTCTCTCTCTCTCTCTCTCTCTCTCTCTCTCTCTCTCTCTCTTCCCTCCCTCCCTCCCTCCCTCCTTCCCTCCCTCCCTCTCCTTTTCAGGTTTTCCTATTGATTCTGTGTCTGAAGAGTTTTGCTTAATGCTGTTTTGATGGAATGATGGGGAGGGGCGGATTGGATACCTGAATTCCAAAGGATTGAAAAGTTGTCCCATGGGAGTAGAAAACTCCAGAAGCTTGTTAGTTACCAAATTTAGATAAACAGATCAGGAACAAGGTAGAAATGTGAACATTTACAGACAACTTTTTCCTTTGGTTGGGAAATTTAGTTAATACGGGAAAATAGCCTGGTGGAAAAGCACAGACGAGTTTTACAAAGGCCCCAGCCAAGGTTTCTCAAAGAATGTAGACAGTGGATTTGAAGCAGAGTCAGGGCTGGTTCATGTGGGGGGAGGGACAGATACTTTGTCCCCTGTGACAGGCACAGGTCGAGGAGGGGCTGATCATGACAGCTCTGCAGATTGGGTGATATAGCCAGTCATGGTCCTCCTAGAAAGAGTCTGCTCTCTGGAGTAGCTGCCAAGCTAAGTTGTTAGGCAGAATGAGAGGAGGTTGGAGGGACGGGGAGGGAGGTCAGGGGTTTGCAGAGCAAGGGAGACTAAGCTGATTAGGAAGGCACAATAAGATTACCCAGCACCACTGAGATATTTGACATCACTGCAATGAACATATTTGAAATGATACCAATCTGCAAGATTTTCTCCTGAGTCTCAGCAGTTAGGGAATGAGCACAGAGAAGACAGAGGTGGTGAGGGTGAAGGCAGAGAAGATAGAGGGGTGGCAGGAGGAAGGGGGGCTTTGCGGGGCTGTGTTTTCAAGAGAGAAACTGTAAAAAGAAAAACCCCACCAGGTATAAACTTCAGAGAGGGGGAAGGGAAATCTAGAAGTCTAACCAGGAAGGAGAGGGGCTACCAGAGGAGGGGGCAGCCCCATCTCAGGCACAGCTGCAATACTTAAGACTTCACAGGGTGCACAGACAGCTGGGGTGTAAGGGAGGGCAGGACTTCAGATAGGGACTCTCGGGTGGGGGCTAGGATTGTGGCAGATATGTGGCATCAAAGTGACTCTGAAGACTGATACAGTAATAAACAGCCGTGGAGTAGAAAGAATATTGTGAGATTAGAAAGACCTAGGCCAGGACATGGCCTCATTGCTCATCTGTTATGTAGTCCCAGACAAGCCTGATTATCTCCTTCAGCTTCAATCTTCTCTCCTTGTATTAAAGCCATGGTAGAACATTGGTCATACCATTGTATAGAGTGATATGTGTAAGTATAGATATAGTCATGTGTGTAAGCACAGATACAGTCATGTGTATAAGTACAGATATAGTCATATGTGTAAGTACAGATATACTGGTATAGTCCTATGTGCCTTTGAAATAGATGACTACTCAGTATGTATATAAAACAGTGCCCAACTTGTGACAGGTCAGCTGAAGATTCTTTGACTTCAAGAGGTACCCGAGTTGTCTCGTGGAGTCTGTCTCTTTCAAAACAATGTTAACAAATACCATAAAAGCTTCAAGACTTCATTATAAATAGGCTCTATGCCAGGTCATCTCCATCACCTATTGATGGAATGACAATTCTTCTGTCCCCAACCCCCCACCAAAGGCTCAGAGAAGATCACAGAGGAGCAGGCAGAGAGGATGTAAGAGCTGGAGGGTGGGAAGGGGTACTGTGAGATGCTGTTTTCAGGACAAGGCCTGACCACCACACCCATGAACACCCAACACCTACAGGGGCCAGCACAAGACCTGTACAAGATCAAGCCAACAAGATTAGTCAGTATTCCAGTGGGGTGACTGATTGGACTCTGTGGACTTTATTAAGCAGAGGATATAAACTGGTAAGCAGAACATGTTGGAGGTGGAAGGAAGAGCTGGGGTACGTATGATCAAGATACATTGTTTACGTCTATAAAACTGTCAATGAATAAATAACAGATATCCTATTTGAAAAGGTAAGTGTGCTAAGTACATTTAAAGTAACCTAGGCTAAGCTGCACTGTTCAGTCACTAAAGTCTATTAAATGTATTTTTGACAGTTCTTCAACTTCATGATAGATTTATTGGAAAATAGTCCACTGTAAGTCCAGGAGCACTTACACAGAAATCGCTATCTATATATAGACTTTAAACCGCTATAAATAGATAGTAGTTTATATTTCAAGATAAGGATCAAATTCTAAGCATACAGCAGATACCCCACCGGCGTTAGCCAGGCACACATACATGCTGTCCCTTCTAATCACCCTCCTTCTTCCACACTTAAGAAAGATAAGAACCAGCTGATTTAAATGATAATCCACAGCTCAAGCCTTACGCATCTGTCCTTTCAGGCCCTGGGAAGCCTCTTCCGATGCCCAGAAAACAGAGCCCGCAGTGTGCAGCTCTCCCGCCTTTCGGCTGGCATCCTGCAGATGCCCACAGACCTTCCATTCAGAGCTCCTGAGTCTGTGCTGAGCATCAGAGTAGACTGCAAATAGCCCATCTTTCAAGCACTCAACCCTGAATACAATGTCTATGCTTTTTAATTTTTTTTAACTCTGAGAAGTCTGCTCTTGACTTTAGTGAATAAGTAAATTCTTTTTGCCATGTGAAAATTGGTTTAGAAAAATCTATATGTCTCCAGGTTTCACCCATGAATATCCAGATTGGCCTTGCTGTTTGTGTAACTTAAAAATGGCATTACATGTGAAGTGAGAGGCGGGCCCTTAGAGGCCCGACTTTCTTGGATATACAGTTCCAAATCTCCTCCCTGGCAGACCTGATGTTCCAAATATGTCATAAGGTTGTAAAGGAAGCCCTGGCCCTAGACTAGGGCTTTGCTACTATGGTTTGTGTTTAGAAACTTCCTTTTCTTATCCAACTTTAAAGTATGTGTTGCAAAAACGTCAATACAAGCAACACACTCATCATTTTGCCAAAAGAAAAATTCACCCATGAGCCAAGCATGTCAAGAGCTCAAAACACTGTCTCTTGTAGTGTCCACTATCAATGCTCGTTTTTAAAATATTTGTCATCATGGAATAAAATATACACATACTGCAGTGCATACGTTGTGTGAGCTTCTAGCCCTGCAATCTCCCACCCTGTCACCAGCTTCCCTCTGTAGATACATAGAAGTAAACTGTGCAGCATGGGGGAGGGGCTTCTCTACCCCACCCACCTGCAGGTGGTCCAAATGAACACCCCAAACTCTCCATCAATCATTGCCAACCATTGTCTGGTGCGTGCTCAGCTCTCTTCTAGACACAAAGGGGGTGGGGAGGAGGGACGTAGGAAAGAAACAGCGGGCCTGGTCCTCACTCTCTAGGGACATTGCCATGGCAACGGGAAGGGGGCAGCTGGGGGTTGGGGGTGGGAAAAGGGCACCAAACAGGGAGAGGATGGGGCCTCACCCAGGCTCTTGCTGCCTGGTTTTTGCTCACCCAGGTTGCAGCTGCCTCCTTTGTCCTCTGTGAATGAAACCTCTGACTATACTTTCTAGGGCAATTTCCCAAAAGTGTGTCATGAGAAAGAGGCAAGATGCTAATGCACTAAGCAGAAAATAATGATTATCGTTGGTGGCCACCTGATACGTAACGAGAAACAAATAGGCCTTTGCTTCAGACCTCTTACACCGCTAGCAGCAGTGTGCCTCAGGCTGAGGAGGCTGAGTCTGGTTGCATTCACCTTGAGGAGCCAGGACCCATGGGACACCCTGTGAAGGTACATCTCTTGACTAGCATGCTGGCTCTCACCTTTGCTCAAGCCCTTGGGAGGCAGAGACGGGTGGATCTCCGGGAGTTCAAAGCCAGCTTGGTCGACGTAGCTCCGAGGACAGGTTACGTAGTGAGACCCTATCCAGCTCCAGACGACCCTGTTGTGTCACCTACCACCATGTTCCCCTTGGTGTTCCTGGGCTAAAGAAACCATTGTGGTGGAGTTGGTGTTGGGGGAGGGGAGGGTGTCCTTGCCTTCTTAGTAGGCCTAGGAAATGGTAGAATTTGAAGGAAGACTAAAGGTTGGTCCATAGAGGGGCTCCACGGATAGAGAGACACCAAAGAGAGTGGGAAGCAAGAAAATGCAGGACTCACCATTTCAGGACCTCAGCTCTGCCTCCAGCACTGAAGTCACAAGGGAATCACCACGTGATCGCTGCTGTTGGCCCCAGGACTAAGACAGGCAACCCCAACAGAAGGCCCAGCTCCAAGCCACCTTCCTGAGATGCCACAGAAAATCCAGCCTTTCCTCAATTCTCTTTCCTCCCAGCCATCAGCCGCAGGGTCTAATATAAACCCAACAAGAGCGGTCAGGAAGGGCCCTGTGGTTTAGCATCCTGGACTCCCTCACATTGATGCACAGGCCTCTCGGCTTCCCTGGGCCTTTTATAACTGGTTGTGCTTCTCTGTATCCACCCCGTTTATGCTAATCCAAGTTCTGTCACATGGTTGGTTATCTCTCCTCAGTTTTCATACACGGGACTTCATCTGTGTCCGGGTGGCGAATCCTTCCCTGACCACCTCCCAGAGTCCCACCTTCTAATCCTAGAAGCTCATTGGCCATCAGATTTTTATTGACAGGTGATGCTTCCACACAGTACACAAGAGATTCTCTCTACCGTCTCTCCATTCACCTGTCCTCTGAAAAGTTGTTTCCAACGTTGGATGCTCATTGTGATAATCTAGAGGTGTTTGTTTTGCTTTAAACCCCCACGGCCAAGCTTCATCTCACATAAGTAAAGTCAGAATTGTGGTGAAACTCTGGCATCGGTGTTTTATTTCTTGAGTGATTCCTACTAGAATTGGAGCGACTGATGCTTCTGGAAATGGGGCTGCTTCGGGAGCAGATTTTTTCCCACCCTTTACTTTTAGCCAAAAGTGTTCTAAATGGGGTACACGCTTTCCTGCTTTGGGGTGTCTTTCGATCATTATGTCTCTTGTTTATGGTCAGAGAATTTGTGGGACCCAGCATGCTCCTGGTTCTGCGGATCCAGCTCCTTCTGGCTAGCTATCTCATCCACAGGTAACTGTGATTATCATCTGCACAACACGGTCTTCCAGGAGGTCAACTCATGATACAGTCTCAACAAAGCTCGTCAGCCCCTGAGTTCTTTTACTAGGTTCAGTGGCACCGTATAACCCCCAGATACCTTCCCCACTCGACCCTCCTCACCAAAGGTTTTTCTTCTCACATAAAGTCAAATAAATACAAGACATGAATTCCCCTGCCAGATTCATCAGGCTTGCAAGGCTGCAGTGAGCTGTTCCTGAGACACTCAGGAACAAGAAAGGAAATGTCACCTTAACTGAAACGGAGACTATTGGAGTCAGCATTAAACAGCTGAGGCCCACACACATAAATAACTCAACTTAAAGACTGCCACCAGACTCCACAGATGGGAGCAAACTGTACTCAAAGATCAGTGACCAGCCAGCCAGGTGTGGCTGCCCATGCCGGTTACCCCAGCACCTGGAAAGACAAGGCCTGAGGACTGAAAATTTAAAGTCATCTGGGTTGTATAGTAAGTTCTAGGGTAGCCTAGGCTACATAGCAAGGCTCTCTCTCAAAGACAAAAAATAATAATAATAATGAATTTTTTTCAAATATTAAAATATAATTTAGATTGGGGGTGGAATTAATGTAAAACCAGGACTCTTTGAAGAGATAGGACAGGACAATTTGGGGTATAGAAAACAATGTTAGCACTTCAACTTGGATTTTAATTTATAGAATGAACACCTCTTCATTTTGACATAAAATTGATAGTAGTGCTATATACACAATTTGTAAATAAGTATGAGTGGATCCAGCATTCATAGCTTCAGTCATGAGGGTCAATGATCCTTTAAAGTTTGACTAGCAGTGTTGTTTATAGTTACATCATAAAACTTCAATGTACGTAATGCCCAGCTTGGAAGGGAGCACTCCAGCCAGACAACAGGAGTGGCCAGTTCTTCCCGGCTCTGTTGAGAAGCCTTGATCAGGCATGCATAGAAGCACAGCCAGCTCTTACAGCCTAGAAGCCAATTGTTTAAAGTCTTCCTGCCCCTGTACCTGCACAGGTGATCTTCTGACAGCCTGGCTCTCCTGTTTGAGGCTGAGTAAATCAGCCAACTAGAGCCCCAGAACTGTTTGGATTCTCTGAAAACCCATCGGCTCCCTAATATGTTGGGCTGTTCGGCACGTGGGGTTGAGTATGTGCGTCACATCCCCTGAACCTTCTCATCTGAGGGAACATCAGACCTTAGGCCTCTTTGAAGCTCTGAACAGCTCTATACTGTTTGGTGATCTTGAAAACCACTGCCGGGTCTTTTCAAAGCCACCAGCCTATCTCTCTGCATTGCCTCAAGGGTCACTTAACATCCATGAGACTTTTGCTTTGCCAGGACCTCAGACTGGTGAGGGTTGCTTAGCCTACCTATGTTCTCAGGGAAGAAAAGAAGGTCTCATTCTTCTGTGCCCAACTGTAAGACCATGGAGACCACAGGATGCACAAAATGAAGTGGAGAATGGGAGACTCTGTCTCACAGATGAAGCAGTGGGTTCTCAACCTTCCTAGTGCTGCAACCCTACTACAGCTCTTCAGGTTGTGGTGACCCGCAACCCCAAGCTTCTTTTGTTGTTACTCCATAACTGTACTTTTGCATAATGCGAACGTCCGAGTTTTCCAACTGTCTTAGTCAACGCCTGTGACTGAGTCATCCGGCTCCCAGTTCGGGTCAAGACATACAGGGAGAGAACCGCTGAGATAAATGACTAACCGAAAGAACGTGGCATGTCCGTACAAAAGAATATTACTCAGTCATAAAGAAGGAATGAACTCTGACATACACTGTCACACGGGTGATGCCTGACACACACTAAGCAGAATAAAAGTGACAAGAGGCAACCTGTGTCTGGATCTGAGAAAAGACAGAGACAAAAGCCCATCAGGAATTCCCTAGAGGAAGAAAGACTGGAGTAAGAGCATACGGGACTTCCAAGGGTCATGAGCATGTCCTACAGTTGACTGTGCAACACTGAATGAATTAAAACCATGGTGTTCTGTGCTATAAACGATAGGCTAGGACAGACAGCACACAAACGATTTCTCAATAAAGGTCTTCTTCACTGAACAGTGAAATGAAGACTGGGTCATCTCCTGTGAGTCTCCTCACTGGAGTTGACTTCCACTGGCCACGATGCACTTTTCATAATTACTCAAGTATAAAGATCTAAAGACATCTGTTACTGAGTCTTCACGAGGGACCACAGAGGCCATCCTCTGAAGCTGACACCCCAGGACTCAGTTCACAGCAGAGAAAAAGAGTCATGAGCTGAGAAATTCTGACCCCCTGCCTCACACCTCATTTCCCTAGAGTGCCTGCCAGTGGGGCCGGCAGTTTACAACCAAACAAATGTACACGAAAAGCCACTAATTCAGGCTTTCAACAAAGGTGCCTGGGTGCTTTGTCTTCATCAACTTGACAGGAACTAGAGAGAACAGGGAAGAGACAACCTCAGCTGAGACACAGAGGGCATGTCTATCTGGTATCTTACTGATTCAGGATGGAGGTGGGAAGGCCCAGGGCTCACTGTAACTGATGCCGCCCATGGGCATATGGGCCTGGGCTGTAGAAGAAAGGAATCAAGCAAGGCCTGGAGAGCAAGCCAGTGAGCAGTATTCCTCTGTGGTCTCAGCTTCATTTCCTGCCTCCAAGTTCCTGATTTGTGCTCCTGCCCTGGCTTCCCTTGCCGATGGATTGCTACCAGAAAGTGTAACTGGAAATAAACCCTTTCTCCCCCAAGTGGCTTTTAGTCATGCTGTTTCTACAGCGACAGGGAAAGCAAACAAGATACACTCAACCTGAGTGCAGGGTGCTGGGTGCTGGGTGCTGAGTGCTAAGTGCTATGTGCTAAGTGCTAAGCATCATAACCACAGACATGGAAGGCTACACAGAACTGAGGGTTTAAATTCATCTGGCTCAGGCTGACTAAGGGGCTCTCCCCAGTTTTTGTCAGGCGTAGTAGAGCTTTCCTCTGCACTCGAGAGTCCCCTGCCTTACTTCTCCGAGAGTGCTTCTTCACCCTTCCTACTCTCTTCTTTCTAGGCAATCTCTTCCTTCCACTTCAGAAAGTTTGAAGTTGGTGTCTCAGGGTGACAAAAACATTAACTCTGTTATTTCCTGCTTCTGTATGCTTGTCCCTCTGAGCTTTCAGAACATAGGATTCTTTCCCCTCGAGTTATTATTCCGTCAGGTCAGTGAACGGCTTTCCCCAGTACATCTGCTGAAATGAGCATTTGACTCTGACCAATAGGATCCCCTGTTTCTCTTTATATCCTAAAGCTAGGATCCTGACCTCCCTGCAGGAATGTGCTCTGGGGTGACTTTGGAAGTGATGTACAAAACCAGAGAAGAAGAAGCATAGTGCCAGAGGTGTCAGAGGGGGCTACAGGCGATCTCTGGCTCAAGAGACTCTGCCTTTAGCACAGCCAGCTCGGAAGCCCCAGAGTTGATGCTTCCCCAAACTGTCCTCTTCTTTCTCTTTTCTATCCTCTCCATATTCCTGGACTATCATCTCAAAACACATCTAATGCATTCCTAGTGGTAAGAAAAAAAAAAAAAAGGAGGAGGGAGGTCATACGTCCCTCATACGTCCCTAGGTTCTGGGGCAGAGCCTAAAATAAGACTCTAAATTCTTTAAAGTCATTTTGATTTTATATTGAGAATTGGGGCTGCTGAGACAGCTTGGCGGGTAAAGGTGCGTGCTTCCAACCCCACCGCTCTGGATTTCATTCCCAGGACCCATATGGTGAGAGGAAAGAAATAACTCCTTTGACCTCTACACATACACCATGGTACACTCAGACACTCTCTCTCTCTCTCTCTCTCTCTCTCTCTCACACACACACACACACACACACACAGAGGTTATCTCAGAAATTCATGCATATATTCCACTCTTTTCCAAAACTAATCAGTTTTTTTTTTAAATACAACTTTTAGATTACAAATGAAAATGACCTAGCTGGTTCTTTCGATCTTGAAGTCAAATCGACCCTCTGGAATAAAACCCCTAGATTCTCAGAGGCCTCAGCATACTGCAGGTATGCATGCCTTAGTGATGAGGACCAACTTCCCAAATACAGGTAGCTTCTTTGACAGTGCTAAATGACTATTTTTGAGCCACTGCAGCACTTAGAAGATCAGGGTGTTAAGACAATACTAATTAAAGAAATTGTTTTGGGAGGAAACAAAAAAGAGGAAATCACTGCGAGAAAGGTCAGAGACTTATTCAAAGGAACAAGAAATAAAATGGCTTTTCTCCTAGCTCAGCTCTCCAGGTATTCACACACGTTGTTTGCATCTTTGAGGCTGGAATTATGGATAATACTGGGGGTGTGGTGTGTCCTCTGTTGATCTTCCATCGTGCTAGGATATTCAGGGCCGAAGCCATTCCTGGGAGGTGGGTGATGACAGAGGCCCTTACAACTACAGTGAAGATAGTCTTTCTCACGGAACAAGGAGGCCACTGGTCTAGCTATGGGGGGGAAGGAAGACCTCTTCCGTTCCACTTAGGATTTTAAGGAGAAAAAAGGAGAGAGATCATAAGAAGAGGGATTTTGGAAGGTCCCCATGCCTCATCTTGGGACCCCTACTCCAAAGAGAGGCATCCTGTCTGTCTTCTACACCAAGTAACCAATCATCACATACGTAGTGACTTATCACAGCACAGCTCAGTTGTCTCATGGTTTCCCAAAATGCCCTTCCTAGTTGGGCCCTCAGCCCGGGATCTCTCCAGGCAGAGTCAATGAGTCAACTGAACACATTTTTGCTGGTGGGTCAATGAGGGCAAAGTTCCCTTTCAAGCTCATGCTAGTTGTTAGCTAGTTGAAGTCCTTTTCTCGAAGTTAGTTGTAGGCCCGGCTCGCCCTTATCTTGCTGGTTATCTGCCACCCAGTGACCGTTCTTAAAGACAAATTACTTTCACGCTGTCTCGGGTTCTCAGGGCTTCTGACTTCACTGTCCTGTCCTCGGATACGGTCTTGGAGGATTCATGCTGCTAGATCTGGCCCACAGACATCACCTCCTTCTTGTCAGGTCAGTGATTGAGAGCTGAATCACATCTTCGACTCCTTCACAGCAGCCGCTGGCGTTTGGCTAAGGAAGAAAGCTCGAGGAGCACATACATACCTCTAGGGCTCCTCTTAGAGCTTTGCCGGCACGAGAGGCGTAAACCCCCTTCTCTACATGATAAAGGTGGAGGGTGCCTATTGGCTAGCCTTGCTTCCGTGGGCATTCTGGGAAAGGTCGCTGACCCTTGGGGAAGGTCCAGGCTTCCCACCGCTGATTCTAAGAGAACAGGAAGTAGTGAGCATTGTTGTGCAGGTGATGGAGGTCAGAAGAGCCCAAGACAGCTCTTCTGATTACCCAAGGCCTCCTCACAGTGAGCAGACCAAAGCAAAATACTCAGCCGTGGAGAGGCCCTGTAGGGCAAGCGGCAGCCGCTGTGAGACGAAAGGACCTGAAGCAAAGCCACAGACTCCACAGGGGGAACCTGACAGCTCCTACCTCATCAAGTGAGCCAGGAAGGATCCAGAATTTTCTGCCAGAATCCCTTCCTTCTAAAACAAATGAAACTTACTTTCCCCCATGACTCCTAGAAGAGTTGCGGAGGTAATCAGAAAACTCAGGTAGTGGTCCCAGGAGACCCGTGCTGAGCCTGAGTTTGGTTTTCCTAGAAGCAGGGCTTTGGTTTTTAAATTGGGAATATTGTGATGAGCCAATTTCTTTCTTAATGGCTTCCTCCTTTCCTTCTTTCCTTCCTTCCTTCTTTCCTCCCTTCCTTCTTTCCTTTCTTCTCCTCTTCCTCCTTCTTTTTAGATAAGGTGTTATCATGTCCTAGGGAGACCATAAATTCTCTACCTTCCTTCTCACTTTGGAGTCATAGACCTTGCCCATGTGCATCATCATACCGAACTCTAAACTGAACTAAGATTTAGATGTAATTTTGCTGTTTTGTGATGTGTGCCCACATGCCTACACACACACACACACACACACACACACACACACACACACACTGGTTGGGAAGACCTCGGCGTAGAGGAATCCTTAGGTACACTGTCTGCACTCACCCGGTTTGCACTGTGAGGACACCTGCAGTCCCGAGCCACCCCTTCCTTACTCAGCACTTTGGACCATACTCTCTAGCTTCATCCTCAAGGCAGCATTGTGATCTAGACAGGAAGGAGTATGGGTGCCATGCAATAGGTGAATCTAAGAACCTCATCTAAAGGCATGCCACTCAGGACACATCATGGGGCCAGTACTGAAAGCCAATCCTCTGATTCTAAGTATTCAACATTTGAAGAATCTTCAGAATCTAAGAATTTCCCCAGACCTATCTTTCTCCATGCTTTATTTAATATCAATATTAGATTAAACGCTAGCTGTTCATCAATGGTGAGGATTATTCACAAAGCGCCTCCTGGCTAGAAGGCTGTGCTCAAGACCCCAGGCAGACCTGACCCCCTGGCTAAGCAACAGCCTCCTGCAGCGGGAGCTCACCTGCCTTCCGCCTGGACGACAATTGGAAAACCAGAACAAAGAGCAGGTTGACCAAGGACGAATTTGGTGTGATGCTTCCCTCTTGTGGTCAGTGCACAGCTTCGGAGAGAAGGGAGAGACGCTCCAAAGGTCTGGGATCCATCACCTGCTCAGGTAAGTCACTGGGCCTGGGACTAGGTGAGCTCAGCTACCACCGCCCCTGGCCTCTACCCAAGCTCACACACCTCACAGGAAGAATCCTGCTTCCTCATTCATCTTGAGCTCTCCTCCATGTAAGGCAGGAAGAGAACAGGCTTGGCTCGTGAGAAGACCAGGTATTCAAAGAGGAGGCCCACAGAACGTAGTCTGTGACGGCAACTTAGCATGGCTCCTGGGTTAACTCTGTAGGACAAAGTAGTGCTTGTCTGTCAGGTGATGCTGAGGGTGTCAACTGGCCATACGCTATATGACTGATGCCACAGACAACAGCTAGTGGTGTGTCACGCCCAGCATCACCAGAGCCTCTCTCAGATCTCCCCTCATAATTCTTATTCTGTATGTGGTGCAATGTAGTGTGCGTGTGCGTGTGCGTGCGCGTGTGCATGTGTGTGTGTGTGTGTGTGTGTGTGTGTGTGTGTGTGTGTACTGAGTAAAAGCAGTTTTAGGGAACTATATTTTTATTTATCTTAATACACAAAGCTTTACCCTAGGAGGCTAAGAGTATGCAGCCCAAAGGTAGAGAACGCACTTAGCATGCACAAGGCTCCAGGTCCAGTCTACAGCACCAAACCCAAATATGATCAACTGTGAGAGCCTCTTCCAGCTCTCCCTGTATCCAGGTTCTTCATGTTCAATGCCTCTGGAAACTCTGACAGGCCACACGCTCACAGGAGCACCACATCACCTAGCCTCCATGGCCTCTTCCAGGAGCCTGAAGGAAGATGAACATAAGCGTGTTTAACTTAGCTCAGGGATAGAATCAACTCCACATAGGTCCCAACAAGAACAAGCCAGCAGTGGGACTGGAGTGTGGAGGTCGGGAAATGGTGGGGGAGCACAGAGGGTAAGGTGGAAGAACCTGAGACAAATTCCCAGATTGTTTCTCTTCTCTCAAAAGAGGCGGCACAAATGGGAACTGATTGCTTAAGAGCTGTCTGAGATGACTTGTTTCATATTCCATTTATATGATGCCCAGGATAAGTCTGGAAGTGGAGATGCCAGTGAGGGCTGGAGTTGGGGTGTCCTGATTGGTTCCCTCTCATTCCTCTCCTGTCCCTCCTTCTTCTTGTCCCTCCTAATGCTGATCTATTTAGTCCCCAGTGCCTTAGCTCAAGAACCCCTGCCAGTCACTCTAGAGAAGCACCTAGTAAGTTGCTTCCATATGGACTTCTCTAATATCCCTCTCCCTGCCTCACATCGGTAATAGCTCAAGATGGATGAAGGAACAAGATTCCTCCTGTGAATTAAGACAGAGTCGTTTAACCCTGCTCGTTTCGGCAGCTGAGCCAAGAATGAGAACAAGGATTTCAACAAACGTTTTTGAGTTAAGGGTAGATGATTGATGGGCTGCGTCACTGGATGCACAGATGCCGAGCGTCATCCCAGGCACAAGAGACACCAAAAGATTGGCCTCGTGAAACCCACACCCAGCCAGCAATCAGAAGACAGATGAGCATTTGAAGGACAAAGGCAGCAAACTGTGGGGATGCCCTGTAATAAGGCATGGTTTAAGGGTCTATGAGTTTATCCCAAGGGAAGGGGGGAAGCAGTGTGACTCACTAAACAAAGAGGTGGTGGCACTCAGAGAAAAGAACATTCCAGGCAGAGAGAAGGCCATGTGCTAAGACCTGGAATAGCAAAGAATGTATTACAGTAGTTAGAAGGGAAGGAAAGCAAGCAGATCAACCAGAATGAAGGGAGAGAGGCACACAGTAGTGTGAGCAGGGTCACTTACTCCTGATTGAGTTGGACTTTCCCTACAGATAATAAGAAGCTACTGGTTGGCCTTAAGCTGGGAAGTGACAGAACTGGTTGGATGGTTGGATTTTTTTTTAATGACCATTTCTCTAGTGTGGAGGATGTATTAGAGAGCGAAGTATAAAGCCTAGACTTGCAGAGGCTGGGGCAGCTCTCCGGATGAATGGGAGACTGTACTTAATCTTGGCCATGGAGCTAGAGTGCAGGTAGGATCCAGGAGTGACTTGAAAGCAGAACTTGAGGGATACAAGGAGTCATGAGAGGAAATCAGAGCAATACCGAGGCCCAAGCTTGAGAGCTGGGTGTGAATACTAGCAGATTAGATCTCCGGGCTCATTGGAGGACTTCCTGCTAGGTCTCCTAAGCCAGTAACTGACTGTGAGTCTGTAGTTCAGAAGAGAGCAGCATTACAAACCATGACTGTGTAGGTGGTAAGAGAAAGCTGTCTTAGGGTTTCCATTGCTGTGAAGAGACACCATGACCAAGGCAACTCTTATAGAGGACAACATTTCATTGTGACTGGGCTTACAGTTTCAGAGGTTTAGTCCATCATCATCATGGCAGAAAGCTTGGAAGCATCTAGTGCCAGGCAGACATGGTACTAGAGAAGGAACTGAGAGTTCTACATCGTGATTGGAAGGCAACCAGGAGAGACTGTCTTCTGTAGGCAGCCAAGAGGAGCATCTTTCCCTACTGGGCAGAGTCTGAGCATAGGAAACCTCAAAGCTCACCTCCACAGTGATGCAATTCCTCCAACAATGTCAGACCGTCTAATAGCGACACTTTCCATGGGCCAAGCATATTCAAACCACCACAGAAGCCTAGAAACATCAAGGGAATAGAGGTCTAGGGGATTCTGTCTAACTACCAGTGAACAGATAGACAATACAAAGCAGAACTCTGAAGCCTGAGCTTCTTGCAGTTTCTTTTCTAACCTCTGTTTTCCTGTGGGTATCAAAAAATGGAATTATTGCACATAGTAGAGGCTTCTGGTTACCTACCTTATATCCATCTCTCTTGGGTCTGCCTATGTCAGAAAAGGTCTCAGTGTGCTCCACTAAGAAATTACACTTCCCAGCACCCTTTGCAAAAATGGAAGTTGTTGCATGAGACTTCTAAAAGACAGCTTCTGAGGGAGCCAGAGGCATGTGCCCTGCTACTTTCCTACCTGTCTTTATTGCCTCCCTGGAGCTGAGGCCTTACGACTGGGATTCCAAATTTCATCTTAAAGCAAAAGGGAGTAGTAACCTTGAGAATAAACGCTGTTCTCTAAGGCTGAGGGACAGACAGAAAGATGTTTTCTGCATCTCTGGCACTTGGGGAACAACCTGAGATTTCATAGTATCAGTGAGATCTAATATATCTGATATATTATTCATGTGGCAATCAAACAAGATGGTGAATTCTAGAATGAAACTGTTCAGGGACACACAGAAAAGAACACATCAGATCAGGCTAATGTGCTAAAAAACAAATCAGGGAAAATGTCCACATTCCTTTCAGTGTCTTGAGCTAGGGCTGCAACTACCAAAGTTAATACCCAGATGCCCCCTCCCCTGGGGCTCTATTAGCAGCTGAATATCTCTGAATCCCAAGGGAATATTAATTCCACATATTGAAAAGGACTACAAAAATAGTGTCCATTGTGATTACAATCCAGTAAGGATAATTGAGTGATTTCAGAACTTGGAAAGCTCCAGTCTTTCAGCTGTGTGGGGTACACATCGCAATTTAGGACAAAGCTCCTTCACAAAATTCTGGAGAAAGAATCCATATATAAATACATGCATATGCATATCTATCCATCTACATGTGTGTATGTGTGTATGTATGTATGTATGTATGTATGTAGTGTGTTAATATAGTTCCCTTTAACAACGAACTGTAGGCTAACTTGCAACCTATTCTCCCTCCCAAAGATGCCCTGGTGGTTCTAGTCAACCTGGAAGCAGTGGCATTTTCTAAAGTCTTTTTATGTAGAGCCACGTTCTTTGGCAAAGGCTTGATATAAAGATGTCCCACCGCGTGTGACCCGCAGGAGCCTGCCTCATTCCTCTCCACCCATCTACAGCATTGCATTGGTGGCCTTCAAGGAGCTGGAGACTCGGAGCGTGTTGTTGAGACTTCCCCTAAACAACGGAGAGGAGTTGACAGGGCAGGTGTAATAATGCATTAGGGACAAGCCAGGTCCACTAAGTAAACACTAGCCCATCGGGAGGAAAACGTCTACTTCCCACCCAGACAAAGGAAACAAGGATGTGGCCAGAAGAGAACACTTTTCAACATTGTTGGAGTTTCTGCTGCTCTCTAGCAGCCCCTGGTGGAACTTTTAACAATTTGCAATTCAGGACCCGGGAGGATCTCCTCCCAGGTATTATAACTAATCCACCGATACCCTAAATGCATTGTCCTAGCTCCAGACACAAGAATATAATAGAATTTGCCAGAGCTTTACAGTGATGAAGAAAAATTATCAGTGAGCCCATTTTCAGCACATCGGTAAAATTCAGCTTATGAGAGCCAAGTGAGTTAAAATATCTATCCTGTCTGTCTGTTATAAAGGACCTTTGGTGCTCTGTTGAGGGATATAAAGGAGATAAAGGGGCATTGGACATAAGAAGCATAATCAAGTCTACCATCATTTTAGAAATAGAACCGTGTTTGGCTGGGTGTACATCAGTATGATGGATTAGGGCTAATACATCAAGACAGACAGACTACACAAGTATGCTGGGTAGTTTTATGTCAACTTGACACAAGCTAGAGTCATCAAGAGAAGGGAACCTCCAATGAGAAAAATGCCTCCATAAGGTCAGGCTGTAGGCAAGCCTATACAGCATTTTATTAATTAGTGATTTATGAGCCACTAGAGGTGATGCCATCCTGGGTTCCTGATGGTCCTGTGTTGTGTAAGAAAGCAAGGAGAGCATGGCATGAGGAGTAAGCCAGTAAGCAGCATCCCTCCACGGCTTCTGCATCAGCTCCTGCTCCAGGTCACTGCCCTGCTTGAGTTCCTGTCATTACTTCCTTCAAGGATGAACAGTGATAACCAAATACACCTTTTCCTGCACAGCTTGCTTTTGGGTCATAGTGTTTGTCATAGCAATAGTCACACTAAGACACCAGAGCAAGAGTGAGAAACACAGAGAAAGACATAAAGGACAACTCCTGCAATCATAGGATGTGGATGAGGAAAGACACCCAGAGACCCACCAGTCAGGTGCTCCACCCACAGTGGGACCCACCACAACATGCAAGTGTGTGCTAGAGAGATGGGGGGAAAGAGAAGCAGAACTGTCTGAGCATTATGAAGAGAGACAGGACTGGAGACATGCGAGTAGAGAGGAATAGCCTAATTTGGGTAGCCTGCCTTGCCACCTGAGTCCACAGTGAAGACTCAGCCCATGCTGCCACAGAGGGCCTTGTCTGGATCTGTGGCCATGAAGCACCAGGAATTTGTGTCAATATCTATGGCTCCTATTAAGGCCATGCAGATATCCCTGGTCTGGGCTACCACCTGGAACCACTTGATATCCAAGGGCTATGCAAGCTAGCCCTGCTTCTCACTGGCTACAGTCCTCTGGAGAGCTGGCTCTACTCCCCACTGGCTACAGCATTTGGGAGAGCAGACCCTCACCTAGGCAACTGTCCATGTTGCAGGGAAGTAGAGTGAGTGTCCAGTAGAGCTGACCCTGGGAGTGGGCTGATGGGTGAACAGCTCAAGAGCATGAGTACAAGGGAGTTGGCCTTGTCATTCGTCTGCTGTGCAATGGCATGGACACAAGAGAGATGCCCAACCCCCTCCTTCATTCTTGCCACATTTGGGAGAGATGACTCCTAGGTCATTGGAGCAGGAGAGCTGACCCAGCCCCTCACCAGCTACAGCATTTGGGAGAGCAGGTCCCACACCTGAACTGGGCAGCACAATAGAGCTGACCCTGGTGCTATGGTTGCAAATGAGCTGGCCCTCGAGGGCATGAGAACAGGAGAGCTGGCCCTGCCCTGTGCCAACTGAGGCATTGGGTGAGCTAGCTCTGGTGGTATGAGTGCTGGAGAACTGACTGGCTGACCAACTCAGCTACCTCCCAGACCCAGATTCAGTGCCTTGAGTCAGCCCTCATTGAGGCAGCATCTACCTCATCTATCAACTTCTGAAAGGGCCAGTCCTGAAGGTCCAAAGCTGCAGGATCTCCATGACACAGGGCAACAACAGGACATCCAAGAGGAATCCCTATGAGGATCCAGCATTGATAGAGTAACAAAAGTCAGACGCCTTGAGCCTGACCAAGAACTCATTACAAATAGAGATGGGTAGACAAAAGGGCATACTGTGGGACACACTGTGGGACACACTGTGGGACACACTGTGGGACACACTGTGGGACACACTGTGGGACACACTGTGGGACACACTGTGGGATACTGTGACACACTCTACAGCTCCCAAGATGAGAGGTTTTTATATATTTTGTTTTGTTGTTTGTTTTGCCTTATTTTTATATTGTAGTGGGATGTTGCAGGAGCACAGGATAGACACAAAGGATGGAAAGATGAGTGGAATTGAGGTACATGATGTAAAACTCACAATCAGTAAAACGCTTTTCAGAAGGAGAAGAATGACGTGCATATAAAAAAGGTTTCATAAAATAAGTCTATAGTAGTCAGAGAAAGAGAGGGAGGGAGGGAGAGAGACAGAGAGACAGAGACAGAGAGATTGAGAGAGACAGAAGGAGAGGGAGACAGACAGACAGACAGACAGACAGAAAGACAGACAGAGGGAGAGGGGAAGGCGCATCTTAAAGAGTTCTGCTCGTGGTATCAACAGTTTCACAGGTTGGGTCAGATCTCCACCTAAGGCACTGAGCTGAGGGCAGTGTGGATAACTGCTGTTGCTGTAGCTTAAGAAGTCTGAAATAAAGCCATGGAAGGAGACAAGAAGAGAAGGGTTTGGTGAATGTAGTTGCTTTCATAGAAAGAGCTTTGTATCTGGAGTGGGCTCCTGATCTGACTGCGTCTTTCCCAGTTGGTTTGGTTTGGTTTGTTTGTTTGTTTGTTTGTTTGTTTGTTTTAATGTTATCATGATCCATACAGCATCAACCCAGGGCTAAACTTGTCACTAAAGTTGTCTGCATCTCCTCTGCTAGCCAGATTCTTTCCCAAGGTGCCTAAGAATTGTATCACTGACCCTGCAACCAATCCCAGGGGCACAGTCGCAACTAGCTCCTTCTCTTAATACTCACAATGTGGACTGGCTGTGACAGGAAGGTGTCCCCATAGGCTCCTGTGCTTGAGCACTTGGTCCCAGCTGGTGGCGCTGTCGGTGAAGACGGTCCAGTCTTGGTAGGTGGAGCCTCACTGGAGGAAGTGCGTCACTAGGGGAGAGGCTTGAGGCTCTGTAGACTAGCCTCACTTCCTGTCTACTCTCTACTTTCGGACTGTGCAGCGCTGTGACCATGCATCTCAGTTCCTGTCATCCTGCCTGCCTTCCCTGCCAAGATCCTGTGATTTCTAATACCATGAGTAACATGACAATAAAACAGAATGACTATGTGTGATGTCATGAAACTGATATAAAATGTATCAACAGGGGCCCTGGAGAGCTGGCTTAGTGGTTAAGGATGCTTACTGCTCTTGGCTTCAGAGGCAGCTCACAGATACCTGGGACCCCAGCTCCTGTGGCCTCCATAGGCACCTGCCGTCACGTGCACATACCCACACGTGTGCACAAAATGAAAAATTTAAATATTTTTTGAGACAGGAACTCACTATGTAGCTCTAGCTGACTGGTGCTTACTATGTAGCCCAGGCTAGCTCACTATGTAGACCAGAAATCCATCTATATCTGCATCCCAAACACTGTTATTAAAGGCAAAGACCAGAAGGCCCAGCATAAATATTTTTTTGTTTTTCAATGCTATAATAGTAATAGTGGATAGATATAATCAACTTTATACATATGTGTGTGTGTGTGTGTGTGTGTGCATATATATATATTTGTATGGAATTTTCAAAGAATAAATAAAATAGTATTTTTGAAAGTGATGAGAGTCTGCACATAATAAGCATATTCACTCTTGTCATTAGCCATCTGATCTGTTGCTGGTCTTTCCCAACAAAATGGGCTTCTCAAAAGCACAGTACAGTCAAGGAGACCGCATTCTTGGAGTATGGTCCCAGATGGAAAGCATCATACTATAACCTGGGAATACTCTCCTAGTCTGTTCTGTAGCAAAAGAGCTAAAAAGGAACTAGACTGGATGGGTTTTGCCTACTGCAATCTACACAAAACTCTACAATTAGGGGAAAAATCAGTCAAAAGGACTCCCTGGCATGTACACACAAGTGCTCATGCACACACTTGTGAACACACATGTGTGCATGTGCACACACACACACACATTCAATCCACAGTAATCCTAGTTAGAATGTTTCAGGACTAATTAGACCTCGACACTCTGCCATCGCTTAAACTCAGTTGCCAGTTTATAAAAACTACCCCCATTAGGCTCTCAACAACTATTGTTCTCAGCACAGTGGTTAGGAAACAAAACGGAATAAATGTTTTGGAAAAGAAGGTAATACCAGACAAGAAAAATAAGTGAAACAAAAGAAAATGGTCTTTTTCAGCTATGAAGTGCTATTGTTGCTCAAAAATGTGGAGTTTCCACAAAAAACCCAGGACAGTTAAAGATGCTGAAAGGAAAGGCCTGTCAGTCAAAGTACAAGAAAGTGATGGTGACTGTAGGGGCCCATGAGACAATTCTAGATCTCCCAGAGCTTGTTCTGCTAACTCTACTTGGTCCCAAAAGGTAACAGATCACAGCAGGATGCCGACTAGGGTGAAGCTGCCGAGGCTCATGGGTGCAAAAATGAAGAACCACAGCTTCCAACTCTGACCGTGCCCCTGGGCCCTGCCCTGCCTCACAGCTGGAAAGATGAAGCTTCCACTCAAAATTCACCAGCTTAGAGCATCCTGAGCAAGTGGCTGGCCCTCAGTTGTTGAATAGCCTAAACACAGGCCTCTGTGTGCTGTGCTCCACGCAAGCATGCCTCTCTGCATACACTGGCCAAGTTACTCCTGTAGAAACCTAGGAGCCCATAGTCTGAAGAGGAATTGAAGCTGAACAGTGTTTTCTTATTTGGAACCAGTAGCAGAGCAAGTTTGCCATCTCAGTGAGCCAAGAGGATTCTGCATCTTTACTCCAAGTTCTAAAACTTCACAAGCCTGATTGAAACAGAACCACCCAAGACCACCCACATACTTCACTCCAGAAGTGCTGGCGATCAGGTGGTGCCCTGCCTCTGATGTTCTTTCCCATCTCCTTGGTCAACCAAGATTTGGATAAGAGGCAAATAAAACTCTAGGTCAGTGTTTCTCAACCTGAGGGGCCTGACCTCACTGGCAAACCTCTCTCTCCAAAAATATGAGACATAATAGTAGCAAACTCAGTTATAAAGTAGCAATGGAAATAGTTTGATAGTTTGAGACCACCACTACAGGAGGAGCTGTAATAAAGGGTTGCAGCGTTAGGAAGGTGAGAACCGCTGCTCTGGGTGGTGGTTGTCTATTTCAGAATCTGGTTGGTGAGCTTTTCAATTTTCTCTGTTTGAAGTTCTTCACAACAAAACGTAGGCAGAGAGAGGAAACTTCATTGTTAAATACAGTCCTAAAAACTACCAGACTGAGAGAAGAAATTCTGGAGAGGATGTGTTGGGGGTGTCTTGGCAGACCTGGAGGGGGAGAACTGAAGGGACGATAGGGTTTATATGATCATTAATATACTACAGATATGCATAAACTTCTCAGAGAATAAATTAAAATATTATGTCTAAAGGGAAAAGAGACACTTAGAGTTTTTTTACCTATTGGAAGAAGGAACCCAAAACTACAGTCTTCAATCCTAACACTCAGTCCAAAGCCAACCTGATCTGCGTAGCACCTTCTAGGCCAGCCTGGACTACATAGTGAGTTCTGATACATAACAAAAAATTTAAAATGAAGAAAACCACGTTGTGTTTTGTTTAGAACAACACATGTAATTCTTCCTTCACATTTGATGGTAAGCCAGGCACGATGGCACACACCTACGATCCTAGCATGTGAGAGGTGGAGGCAGGAGGATTAAAAGTTCAAGCTAGCCTAGGTACACGAGACCCTGACACTCAAACAAACAAATATTCTGATGGTAAGCACGCTAGTGACTTTGGTGGATTCTATTTTATTTTTCTGGACTCAAGAGAAGCACTTTTAAAATGTGAGAATCGGTTTTCAGATCTCTTGCTAATAGTATTACAAACATTTACTCTCGTGATTTTGTCCTTTTCCTTAAACAAACAAACAAACAAACAAATAAAGAAATATAACAATCCTGGCTTAGTTGTTCCTTTGGTTTCTTCTCTGCCTTCAACACCCAGTTCTAAATAATTTCTTCCATTTCTCCTAGCCTACTAGAAGGCCACTGTCTTTCTTTATACTGTGATAATACTTTGAATTATTTATCGAACTGTATTTAACCAAGATTTGTAAGATGATGCTAAAATAATGCTGTAGAGGGAAATCTGTACCTAAATCCCTATATTAGAAAGAAATATAATCTCAAATAAATGAAGCTCTACCTTAAGAAGCTGGAAGACAAAAAGAGCCAATTCAAGCTGAAACAAGCAGAAGACATAATAAAGAACAAAAGTCAGTTAAATAAAAATGGGACAAATAACTGGGGGGAGAGAAACAGTGAAACCAAAAGCTGAAATTATCCGTAAAATTGATCAACTTCAAATCACAACCACCAATTAAAAACTGAGACAGCAAGTCAGGAAGAGTGGGTGCACCTGTGCTTGCAGTATATGAGAGGCAGAGGCAAGAGGATTGCCATAAGTTTAAGGCTATACTGGGTGATAAATCAAGTAAGTCTCTGTCTTTAAAAAAAAAAAAGCACAGCATATAATGGGCAATACCACAATGGGTAGGAGGACAACGTTACAGGCCATACGACAGTAAAGAAGAAGAAAAGAATGAAGATTTGAAGATTATCAGGAATTTAATGCTCATTAATCTAATAATTTACAAGACAAGGACAATTTTAAATACAAATTACCTGATCTTCCTCAAGAACAAATATCCTGAATATCCCAATATGTACTTTATGCCTTAGCAGTGTAAAATCTTTCCAAGCCCAAGTAGTTACAGTGGAGAATCAGATCAAATACTTAAGCCAAGTGGAGTGGCACATACCTATAGCGCCAGCACATAGTAGGTTGAGGCAGGAGGATTGCTGTGAGTTTGAGGACAGCATGGGCAATATAATGAGACAATGCAAGAATGGCAAAGGGTAGTGAGATGGATGGCTCAGTGGGTGAATGTATCTGCTGCCAAGACAGATGGCATGAGTTCAATCCCCAGGACCCGCAAAGTGGGAGGAGAGAACAGATATCTAGGCATCCTGCAACCTTATGACCTCTGCAGACACACAGAGAGACAGACAGAAAGACACTAACTCAATAAATGAAATGTAATTGTAAAAGTGGGACAAGGCCATGGTGGCGCACGCCTTTAATTCTAGCACTTAGAAGGCAGAGGCAGGTGGATCTCTATAGTTCGAGGCCAGCCTGGTCTACAGAGCAAGTGCCAGCAGCCAGAGCTAAACAGAGAAACCTTGTCTCAAACAACAATGATGTAAGATGTGTGCAAAGTGCTGTGGGACTATTTACAAAAGTCAGGAAATGAACCAACCTAGATCTCCATCAACAGGCCGATAAGAAAGAAAATGTGCTACATGCAAACAACGGAATTGTTATGCAGCCATGAAAACAACGAGAGCATGACATTTGAGTCAAAATGGGTGCAACTGGCTATCGTTATGTTATGCAAAATAAGCCAGATCCAGAAAAGCAAATGCCAGGTTTTAATCTCTATGCAGAATAGAGATTTTAAAGGGTTTGGTACAAGGTGTCAGAATATAAGGTCAATTACATTTCCATTAAGTAGCAACAAACATAAATTAAAACACACACATTCAAACGCCATTAGCTCAATGTGACTGTATGGCTGTAATCACAGCACATGAGAGGCTGAGACGCTTAGTGAGTTTCGGGTCAACCCTGGCAACATAGTGAGACCCTGGTTCAAACACAAAAGAAAAAAACCATGAAATATTTGTAAATAAACTAACAAAATATATGCAGATGCAATAAAACTTGCAGCATACGCTCTGCCCTCTGGATCTATGGACTGTCCATACACACAGATCTAACCAACCGTGGATGGAAAACATTTTGAGAAAGAAAAATCTAAAAATGTTCCAAAATGAATTTGCTGAACAACACTCTGAATCCAGATAAAGAAGAAACGTACAAGCATACCCCTCAGTAGCCTTCCACCCCTTTATAGACTGCGTGTCCCCACCCCCAAGTCTCTTCAGCACTGGTTGAGCATGGCTCCTCTTGCTCTAGGTAAGTTGTATTGCACTAAGCGTGCATAGAATACCTTGTTGTTATCATTTTCTAATGATAATGTCCAAACACTATTGACATAGGGCTTACATTACAATGGGTACCTTACATACACTAGATATGACCTGAAGAGTACGGGAAGTCATTCATAGTTTATGTGCAGATATTGCACTGCCTTACACGAGGCACTGGACAGTTTTACATTTGTATGGAGGCCTGGCGCTGATCTCCATGTCTATTGAGGATTAACCGAACTAAGAAATCCAAACCCAACATGGTGGTGCACACCTTTAATCTCAACACTGGGAGACAGAAGCAGGCAGACATCTGTGAGTTTGAGACCAGCCTGCTGTACAAATCAATGTGCAGGATAGCCAAAGCTACACAGAGTAAACTCTCTTTTAGAGGCAAAAAAAAAGACAAAACAAAAATAAACAAACAAAAAAAGAAATACAGATGTGATGGCTATTCCTTGTTTTGTTTTGTTTTGTTTTTTTCCCGAGACAGGGTTTCTATGAGTAGCCCTGGCTGTCCTGGAACTCACTCTGTAGACCAGGCTGGTCTCAAACTCAGAAATCCGCCTGCCTCTGCCTCTCGAGTGCTGGGATTAAAGGCGTGTGCCACCACTGCCCAGCAGTGATGGCTATTCCTAGTTGTCAGTTTGACCACATCTGGAATGAACTACAATCCAGAAATGGAAAACATACCTGTGGTTCAGATCTTGAAGCTAGAAGACATGGGCCTCGGATCCAGATCTGGACATGGAGATCTTGAAGCATAGTAGCCATGAAAAGCTTAGGCCCAGGCAAGGTACACGCCTTTAATCCCAGAAGACTGAGGCAAGCAGATCTCTGAGTCCAAAGCCAGCCTGGGATAAAGCAAGTTCCAAATCCAGCCATAGTGGTACACACATTTAATCTGGGCCACACCTTCCGCCAGAGGCCTACATAAGGACAATGGAAGAAGGAAGAGTCACTCTTCATCTGCTTGCACTGATGCCAGCACATCTGTTGGAATGTACCCTTCAGGATTCCAGCTTACACAGAAGACCAGCTCAAACACCCAGCCTCATGAGACTGAGCAACTACTAGATTCTTGGACTTCCATTCACAGTTGGGTTAGTTGGACTACAGACTGTAAATCATTACAATAAATTCCCTTAATACATAGAGACATTCCAAAAGTTCTGTGAATCTAGAGAATCCTGACTAATACACCAGGTCTTGGGCTAAAGAGATGGCTCATAAGTTAAGAGTGTATTCTGCTCTTGCAGAGGACCCAAGTTCAGTTTCCCACCACACACAACTGAGTGGTTCGAAACGGTCTCCAAATTCAGCTCCAAGCACACAGGGCAGCTCACAATAGCCTTGAACTCAGCTTCAGTGGATCCAAGATTTCTGACCTCTGCAGGTACCTACTCTCACATACACATACCTACACATACACACACCACATCACACCACATACACACCACACACACACACTATACCACACCACACACACATATCACACATACCACACACACACACACACA
>NW_021604791.1:7807846-7845429 GCF_004785775.1 Grammomys surdaster
ACACACCACACACACTTATACACACACAACACACCATACACACACACTCACACACACCATATCACACCACAAACACACCACACACACCACATCACACACACACACACCACACACACCACACACGCACCACACACACACCACACACACACCACACACACACACCACACACACACCACACCACACAACACCACACACACACTAAAGTAAAAGTCACTCTTTTTTAAAACTGAAATTCCAGACTTTAAAATGAGCTGCAAGCAAACTTGTCAGCCTCTGCCCCCAGAGGGAGACATCGTCTTTGTACCTCAAACATCTCTGTCCTGTGCTGTGGGGAGGCACTGTAGACATGATGCAGCCGTTTTATCGTCTGTACTAATTGCTGAACCCTAGGGCCTAAATCAATACCCAGCTCAGTACAGTTGAAACCTGGAGAGATAAGTTTGGAAAGAGACATGCAGGTGTCATGGAAGTGTCTGGAACTACAGCAAAGATGGGATCTGAAATAGACAAAGCCACCAGCTCCCAGCCCTCAGCACATTGCTATGAGTGTTTCCCGAATGCAGAAAAGCTTCAGCCTCATTGGAAGCACTCAGTGAGCACCACTCTGACTTCTACCCTCAGACTTCTCATCACTCCGAGCAAGGCCTGTGGTCTCCAACCGCAATGTTCTGTCCTGCTCTTCTAGGTGATATAACGGTCCCCTTGGATCCTGAGCTGGATGGAATAAAGTCTGCAAGCTTTCTCATTAGGCTTACACATTTTAGAGATCAATTACACAAAGAGGAGTCTGTTCTATAATAAATATTCTTGAAGGGAATTAATTTTAAAAATGGTTTCCTGTGGCTGGCCTAGCATCATGCTCTCATGGGAAAACCAAACCCAGCCATTCCAGGGAGGAAGAAAAGATGTGTAATCATCCCAGACTCATGAAGGAAGTATTCACTCTGGAAATGGCTTTGTATACACCTGATTCAACCGGGAGCCCGTTGGGAGAGCCAGCTAAACAAAACACACGTGAGACAGAATAGCCAAGCACAGACCCACAAAGGCCTCCCTTTGTTTCAGCTTCATCCTGATCAGGCCTCCAACTTCTGTAGACCAAACCAATCTACAGCCCAGGCTCCACAGAGAAAAGCCTGGTTCTGATTCTGTTTGGAGCAGTCGGTGTGAAATGTGATGAAATTCAAAATAGACAGGATACTCAAGCTCCAGAGGGAAGTCATTAACACCCGTGAACAATGATAAAGCAAAATGCCCTCTGCCGGGCTAATGTGGCAAAGCTTTTAAAAATTCCAATTAGCCTATAAGCCAGAATTGGGGCAGGGGAAGCAAATATGTTCCCCTGCCCTGTGAGACCATCCGTCCTCGACTTCTCCCTCCTTTTTGTAAGAATAACCATTACTGGAGTATGAATTTATTTGGGAAGTTACATCCATTATGCTTTAGGACATGGTGCTGTTTATGTCCCCAGGTGGGGCAGAATGCTATAGACTGCTAATTAAGAACACACATACATTTTCACACACATTTTCATATGGGATGAAACAATTGTCTCTAAGCGCTACTACCATTATATGCTGTAGGACCTAGCCTTTATGTGTATTTGGAGTTGAAGATGATGAAACATTTCTGTCGTTGTTATCCTGAGGGAAACTGCCCAGCTTATGATGGATTCTGATATAGTAGGCCGTTTTCCTGAGTGTCTTTTTGTGAAGCACACCACTATTAGAATCACAACGGCCATTGTTAGAACTGGTGTAGTTCAGACTGAAAAAGAAAGACTCTGATTACAAACACACAGGATAGTTCTCCAAGCTGAACTTGTCTTTGAAAATATCAAAAGATCCAGGCAAGCTACTTCTGCGTGCCGATAGTCTCAGTATTTCTTGCTTTCTTCTTGGCTCATCATGCAAACAATAGTGGAATTCATATTTTGTAATTGCTAATCCTAGTGCTATCGTTACATTAGTCTTGAGGGTCTTGGTTTCTACATCTAGGAGATGTCTTCCCTAACCTTTGTAAGAATATTTAAAGGCTTATTGCAAGACTCAAAAGAAGTGTAAAAGATACATTTAGAAGTTTTTAATCCCCTAATTAAAAAAAACAAAACACTAGACCAGATAACTTAGATTGTCTGTTAAAGGATGGAACTGTGTAGCTACTGTTTAGACAGAAGTGTCATTACTCCCAGGAATCTAGCTCCTTCCTGGGCTTAACCAAGGTGGAGCCAATACTCAATGAACAGTCTTGTGCTGAAGGATACAGGCCTGGATCTGTAGCCTGTCTGACTCTGAGGTCATTTGGTTGTCTGAAATTGGGAGTTATTCTGAAACAGGGACATGTTTTCCAATTATTAAGAAAAAAAACTCCATTAATTAATTGCACCAATTTATATGATGAGATATCAGGAAGCTGACAAATGTGAAGGACATAAAGTCTGCACGTAACAGAGGATGCTCAAGCACAGCACAGGAGATGATGCATGGATGCAGGCTCACCATGGCAGCAAACATTGTACATTCTGATAGGTTACCATAGAGACAGGAAGGCTGCTCATGTGTGATGCCAATTGGTAGATGGGAGACCTCCAGCTTCTACTCAACTGTCCTGTAAGCCTAAAACTGCTTTACTAACTAGTGAGTCTACTCAGAGAAGGAGGCGGAAGAGGAGGAAGAGAGGGGGAAGAGGGGCAGGAGAAAGAGGAGGAGGAGAAAGAGAAAGAAGAGGAGGAAGAGGGAGAGGTGGAGAAAGAGGAGGCAGAGGAAGAGGAGGAAAAGGAATAGGAGGAAGAGGAGGAGGAGGAGGAAGAGGTCATTGGCTATGATAGCAGCACTTTGGAGGCTGAAGCAAGGAGGATCACAAAGCTGAATACCAACCAGAGCTATACAACAAGGTCCTGCCTCAAATAAACAACAGGCTGAGTTTTAGGAAGGCGGTTGAATGGGATTCTGACCAAACTAAAAAACAAAGCGAAAGAAGTGGTAGACCTTCATAACTTTAAATCATATATAATAAATCATTTATTGAAATATAAAGATCTCCATTTACACTTTTTAAAACAAAACATGAACAGGGGTATTTGGAAGCCATCTTGTACTGGAAGACCCTCCCTATGGAGTTAGTTGCTCTCACACCACCATGTTGGGAACACGTAAGTATTTTTTTTCTCTTTATTACTTCTAAAATATAAATTTTGGACATTCAAAAGTGCAACAGTTAACGTGCCTGTGGGGAATATCACAGTTAAAAAAATATAAACAAAGGCAGTGGTACAGCTTGTCATACACGTTTTGGCAGGTATTCTCCAAGTCTACATAGCAACAGATATATACATAGCGATGTATAACATCATTTTATCTCAAGTCCTTCTTCACAGATACAGGACCATTTTGTACAGGTTGGCAGACCACATTTTTAAGGACATCATTATCATTTAGAAAAAAAAAAAGAGAGAGTCACAAACTGTGTTCCTCGGGCCAGCTTTGATTGTCATCATAAAAAATAGAAAGCAAGAAAGATTGGTAAATTTTCTTCCAGGGACTCTGCAGGAGGCCAAAAAGAAAACTAATCAGGATACAGTCAAAACTGTTTAAAAATGAAAATGGATCCCTGCTGAGTGTGTGGTGTGCATGCCTGCAATCCCAGCACTGGGGAGACAGAGGCAATAGATCTCTGAGAGTTCAAGGCTAGCCTGGTTTACACAATGAGTTCCAGGACAGCCAGGGCTATGTAGAGAGATCCTGTCTCAGAAAAACAAAGATGAATGTGTTACCATTTAATCTCAGATTAAATGATGGGTACTGCTAAGGATGAGAAACTATTGGACTGAGAAGCTTCATCCAACCTCATGGTGTCCTGCAAGGCCCCGAGCGACATCAGAGTAAAAAGAAGCAACAAACCAAGTCTGTGCAATCATGTGGTAAACAGACTGCTTGAGCCGCCATTCCAGAAAGACGGATGTATTTCAAGTCTAATTGGCTCGAAAGACTCTAGTGGAGTTTTTGTTTTTCAATTGGCCAATCTGGCTCAGTCTTCACACTTTCTGTGAAAAGGGAAAGTTGGGGGTTTGCATTGAGATTATGCCAGTAGGTAGTCAAGTACCTTGTTATTGCTTCTGTGCCTTCCAAAGCATCACCTGCTGGAAGCAATACAGTGATTGCAGTAATCATAGCCCATGTTTCATTCATACAGAGTCGGCAATTAGACACATTACAGAGAATGGCAATGAACTCACACTAACCAGTTTGACAGTTTGGATGCTTGTGATATCCTCCCACCTAAAGCCCCCAAATCCAGAAAACTTTTATCTTCTCCACCAAATATGGAGCTGGTTAGACAAAGACCTAACACACGGACTTGCATCATTTGTGGACAAGCTTTGAGGTAAGGAAGCTCAGGTCCCTCATCCAGTGGGAAGTGGTACCCACGATGACTAGAACTGGAAGATGTGCCCAAGCCAAGATTTTGCTTTCTCAGCCTCAGCTAAGCCTGGGAACTTAAATCAAGGGGAGGAATTGCTGGATACATGACATGGACATGTTATTGACATGATGTCAGGGACTTAAATAGTAGCCTTCCTGCATAGCTGACTTCTAGCCCAGTTCCAAATTTCAAAGTTGCCCCACCCCACCCACACCAACCCCCTGAAACCCGAGACAGTGTTTCTGAACACTGAGTACTCAAGAGTACCAAGGAGTTTATATATCTATAACTTCCTTCCCCCGTCAGACCTTGCAATTCCAAATCTCTGGGGCAGAGGTCTGAAACCATGAGGCTAGTGACTGTAGCTGCAGTTAACAGTGGGAACGAAAGAGCCAGGCTCATGCCCACATAGCCTTCACTCAACAGCACCATGTGGACTCGGGGTTCCCAGCTTTCTCTCTGAGACGAGAGAGGAAAAGTGAACTGATGATGTCGAAGCATCCTTAAAGGTCAGAGATTTTAAAAGTAGGTGTGGGTTGGGATCCCTCAGAGTCATCACTGGTCACGAAAGACACTTCTGCCCATCTGAGTCCTTGTTGTAGACGATTCTCTTCCACCAGGTCGCACACAGCATGAGAAGTCACATTGGGCTCAGGCTCAAGGCTCTCTACTGAGAACACTTAGGACACGGGGGTTCTGCTTTGCTTGTTCTAATCCCAGTACTTCAGAGGTGATTAACTGTTCTTAGCGCCTTGGATTAGGGAGACTCCTTAGAACACTAGAACAAAAAGGTTTGACTTTCTGGACAACATTAATGTACTCTGCTCTCTAGTGATTGCTAACTTTAATCCACTAAACCTATTATACTTTATCGAGAAACATGTTACTTAATATAAATGTCAAAAACTGCCAAACTTGTCACCTACTTAGTAAGGGTTTTGTTTTAATTGTGCTTTCTCTGTAAAGAAAGTATGTTACGGATTACATATTTAGCATTCTTGTTAAACAGTAGTACTGTTATAAGTATAGGCTACAAGATACAGAGGAGTTCTTGGGTGCCCTAAAAGACCCAAACCTACTACTCAAGGTTGGTTAGTTTTTATCTTTTGCCTCTTTAACACTAATAAGACAGTAAAACACAACGGTTCCAGTACCTTCCAAAGTTCAAAGTGGTTTTGCATGTACTTCGTGAGAAAATTCAACAGCAGCTGGTACTGGATTCCAAGACGAAAGGAAGCACATGGATGGATTGAGTGGTCTCTTCAGAGGTCCGGAGAGGAGAGTTAGCACAGATCTAAACTCTTCCTCGGTTAGAGTTATCTACAATAACAATAATTACAATGCTGGAGTTGTCTGCAGTACAAGTTGCACGTGTGGGAATCTCACCAATGCCCTGGAAACACAAACCCGGTCTTCTGTGGCCAGTTATTCCCTTGTCCATCCATTTCCAAACCGCACACGCTGCTGAGATGCTACTGACGCATTGCAAGAGGCAACACGGACAAAGTTCAATCCAAGTATCCCAGTCACCCACAGAGGCTTCCCAAGACCCTCGGCTGGGAACTTCTCTCTCCACATCAACCAAGTCCTCCTCTCAACCTCTGCATTGCAATGAAGTGGTTTTCTTAAGGGGTTCCCGAGGAGGCTCCCAGAGTAGATGATAACCCCGAGCCTGCCAGTTAGAGGAAGCTGTCCTCCACCAGGTCCGAGGAATCTATACCAATGTCATCCATCATGTCGATGTCCTCGATGGTCTCGTCCTCTCTCTTGATGAAGGTGGAACTACTGGAACCTGTCTCGATGGCACTCTCTTCGGAAGTCTGCGAGCTGGTGGGATTGAAAAGCAAAGGCTAAGGTCATGGGACAGACTAACTACCGGGGCTGCATTTCCAGGGTGGCTGCCTAAAGCAACGGGATTCTTTGTCCAAGGTCCTTTTCTGTTGAAGCATGTGTGGCCGAGCATGGCCAGTTTGTCGCTGAGCCAGCCGGCCACTCATTGGCCATTGCCGCACAAAGCCAACAGAAAACCAAGACACGGCCATCTGCGCAAGTCAGCTTGCCGCCTTCCCTGCCATAGGTGGTTTTGTGGGCGTTGCTAACAAGACTTAACAGTTTGAATTTTTCCTATTCATCCTATCAAGGGAGAGAATAAGCAACCGCCAATCAAAAGGTACCGAGAAAGAAAAAAAATGTAGGAAGCAGGAGGATAGGGTCCCACACTTCCTCACTTCCTGCCAGGCCCCTCCCTCTTGCTCACCCCGCCCCTCTGGGTCTAAGGCCTCAGGCAGACAGAAGAGTCTATACAAGGACGTGCTAGAAGCCTAGCTTACGAGACCAGCACCAGAATGGCCCCAGTAGGCACGCTAATGTGTAATCGAGGAGCTCAGGCAGCCTCTCCTCTAGACAAAGAGCTACAGATAATGAAGGAAGGTTGGGAATCAGAGAAAGAGTCCTCCCCAGGGAAGAGAACACCAAATTGGTTATCCAATACCAAATGGTCAGCCCTGAAAACATGCACATACACACAGGTAACATCATACAGACTGAGCGGGTTGCACTCACATACTTAGGTGAATATATCTGTACACACACATAAATATCATCTCAAAAATAAAATACATATAATTAAAAGTAAAAATAAAGAAGATCCCTGTGGAACATAAAACTAAACAATGCTAAAAATGGCCTGACAGTAATGTCTAACGATGATTAAATAAAAAATCTAATAACCATAAACATATAAAGAGCTCAATAAATTAGCGTTAGGATTCAAACTGGTGGGTGAATGTGGATAAAGCCTGGGTATGAAACGAGATCTGAGAGCAGTCTTGGTTTCCTTCTCTTCTCTTTTTTCTTTCAGTACCGGAATTGAACCTTGGCCTCAGATATGGCCAACGTGAATTATATCTCCAACTCTAAATTTCCTCCATGTGGTCATGATAGGTGTCCCATGAATGTTCTTATTCTTAGGAAGCATATGGCAGAACACTAGGGGTGCAGTATCTTGGTGTTTCCTACTTAGCTTTGGGTCACTGAGTGAGAAGTGTGTGTGTGTGTGTGTGTGTGTGTGTGTGTGTGTGTGTGTGATGATTTATGCGACACCAAGCTGGATAAAGAGAATGAGGCAAATATCAACTCCTGTGCCCACTAATCAGGAGGTGTACTCTCTCACACTATACCTGTGTACTAAACATTTTTAAAACAAAGAGTTTTAGGTATACTGCCCCTAAAGTCACTAGCCTGTCAGAACTCTCCACCTGTCTGCCCTTCTCTAGATTCTTGCTGCCTTTTCCATAGTCTGCCTTGTGTCACTATGTGCCTTGTCCATGTGAGTCTTTTTACTCGAAATTCATGATCATCTGCAGGTAGATAGAACCCCGACTCCTTCTCCTTTGTGAGGTGGCATCCCTGTGCTTCACCAGAGGAAGTAGGGACAGACAGACAGACAGACAGACTGACAGACAGTCAGGATGAGGCCTGTGAATCGGCAGTTTGAAAGTCCTCCCCAGCTAGTTCTGAATTGCAAGCAGGGCTAAGGGCTATTGACATAGCACCTCACATCCCAATCCCGCCTCTCTCAATGTTTTCCTCAGCCCCATGAGCATTTAAGAGCTCAGAGCAGAGTTTTTCATCACAGCTTTGCCGCCCAAATGATCTAAGGACCCGGATCGGAGATTGTTCACCAGAGAAGCGCTCACTCAGGAGTAAGAGGACACCTCAGAGTCACATGAGAGGTATTTTCAAACCTTCCTGACCTACCCTGGGACTATGCACTTGTGGCCCAAGCACAGTTTTCATCCCTGGTGCCCTCAGTTTCCCTGAGCCCTCCCTTGCACAAGGAAGGTGGCCATAGTTACCTGTGTCTGTTCCTCTTGCCTAGGTCTTCCTCCTCCGGAACAGGGTCAATGTCTGGCAGGGGAATGATATAGCCGCTGTCTGCGCTCAGTCTCTGTTCATCCAGGCCACCTTCCCAGTCCTTCAGCTTGTCCTCTTCATTTTTGTAAGTGACACCGATGTACGAATTATCTGAGTCCACACGCATGCGTGCCACAGCCGGATGGTCACTCTTTAAGAAGTCCAGGTGAATCTTTTCATAACTCTGAAAGTATTCATTTAACACATTTAACTGGATGTTACTGACAAACTCTAATGTGAATGCAGACATTTAGAACATGTGTTTTACATATATGTTTCCACAAGGAGACCTAAGGGAGATTTGTATGCTAACCACCACCAGGAAGAAAAATAGGATATGAAACAAAGACAACCGGTGGCCACAGGACTCCTAGTGAGACTTCAGACACAAAGAGCCTTTCCCTAGGTCTGTAGCTGCAGTGAGGAGCCTACAGTCCAACACAGGATAAACAAGGGGACTGAGGAACCCATCACTGAGTCCCTCCAGGGCTCGCACAGGACCCAGAGAATGAGCAGAGGGATTATACTAGAAGCACCATTCCAAGCATTTTCCTAAGCCCTCAGTGTTGGGGAAGTCTAATTTTTGATGTGGAAAATCCTAATTTCTTCTCTGTGTGTGTGTACGCGCGCACGTGTGCGCACATGTACGTGCATGTGTGTAATTTTCTCAGTTTAATACAACATAATAGGTTTACACCTCTGTCATTGTGCTTCGATCTCATCATCCCCCTGCCATTACCTCTTTTACGCTCCCTGTTTCCCTCTAGCTGATTCTCTTCCTTCCCCCAGAGAGGTCTGTCTGTTTTTTACAATATATATTTCATAACTCTCCCCGCTCCAACCTTTAAGATCTCTTCCTCCCTTCTCATGATCCCCTTTCTGGTTTGTGTGTGCACATGTGCGGGTATAAATAAGGACTGGAGAGATGGCTCGGTGTTTAAGAGCATTTGTTGTTCTTGCAGAGGACACAAGTTCGGTTCCCAGCACCCTCATCAGGTGGCCCACAACCTCACATAATTCCAGTTCTAAAAATTTCCACACTCATTTCTGGCCTCCCTAGACAACCACACGCATGTGAGAGATAGATAGATAGATAGATAGATAGATAGATAGATAGATAGATAGATAGATAGAACCAGCAGGCATATGCTCACACACATAAGTAAAAATTTGAAAATAAAATCAGTATTTAGATGAATAAGTACATGCGTGGGTGTACATGTATACACACATAATTTTAAGTTAGTTTCTACATTTAGAAGAAACACAGTACTTGCCTTCCTGAGCCTGGCTTCAACACAATCCCCAACAAATTTCAACAACGTTTTTTTTTTACAGAACTAGAAAAGCAATTCTAAAATTCATATAAAAGACAAAAAACCCCAAGTAGCTAGAGAAATGCTGAAAATATCAAAATCCCCAGACTCATAGTACCCCACCTCAAAGTATACGACAGAGCCATAGTTATTTATATGTGTGTACTACACATATATAACTAGTTTATCTATAACTATATAACTATAAAAAATACGCAACAAAACAGGTTAGAGGATCCAAAAATAAGCACACAGACATATCCACCTATTTGACATAAGGAGGCCAAATTGACCCTGGAGAAAAGACAGCCTATCTAACAACCTGGAAAACCAGAAGAACATGGAGCTAGATCTGCCTCACCTCACACAGAACTCGGTTGAAAATGAATGTAAGACCTTATGTGGACTTAAGACCTCAATGTAAGACTTCAAGCTTGAGACTGCTAGAAGAAAATGTTTCAGGATGCAGATACAGATAAGAACTTTTTGAGTCAGACTCCAAAAGCACAGGAAATGATCAAGAATTAACAAGTGGTGTTTGCCATTAATCCCAACAAAGACAAAAGGATCTTTGTGAGTTCAAGGCCAGCTTGGTCTACATAGTGAGTTCCAAGCCAGCCAGGGCTACATAGTGAGACCCTGTCTCACACACATTAAAAATTGACAAATAGAGTTGAATGAAACATAAAAACTTCTGTACAAGGCTGGGTGTGGTGACACATGCTTTTAATCCAGGAAGTAGAGGCATGCAGATCTTTGCTGAGGCCAGCTTGGTCTACTTAGAGAGTTCCAGGCCATCTACAGCTACATAGTGAGACCTTGTCTAAAACAATAAACAAATATCCAGGTGTGGTGGATCCCAGTACTAGGGAGGAAGAGGAAGGAGGATCTCTGTGAGGTTCTACCTAGCAAGTTCCAAGTCAGCCAGAGATATAAAATGAGACCCTGTCTCAAAAAACAAAACAATAAAATAATAAAGGAGGGAATAAATAACAAAGACTTTATGTTTTGTTTTTTTGTGTTTTGTGTTGTGTTTTTGTTTGCAAAGGAAACAGTCACAAAAGTCAAAAGAAAGTGTAAAGAATTGGGGAGAAAAAGCTCTACCAAATATGTAAATATATATCAAACAACGGATTAGTATGCAGGGTATATAAAGAACAGCAAACGTACACACACACACATTCAGTCAATAAATTGGCTAATAAGCTGAATATTTAGCTTTCAAAAGAATATATAAAAATATTCAATAAATCCTTGGAAAAGTATTCAATATCCTTAGCCACTGGAGAAAAAGAAAAGTCGCTCTCCTCAGCCAAAGTGGCTATCAGCAAGAAAGCAACAACAAACAAACAAACAAATAGTGACAAGGTTGTGTTGGTGGGGGAAGGGGCCGTACATTCATCCATACTGGAAGTCTTCATGGAGGCTAGATTCCTTTTTTTTAAAAAAATGCCTAAAAGTAAATTGGGCATCATAATCAACATCTTCAATCTCAACACTTTGGAGGCAGAGGCAGGCAGATCTCTGTGAGTTCGAGGCCAGCCTAGTCTACAGAGTGAGTTCCAGGACAGGAAGGGCTACACAGAGAAACCCTTTCTCAAAACAAAACAACAAAACATTAAAAGTAAATTACCACATGACCTAGCTATGCCCGTCTAATGCACACACCCTAAGTCAACACACCACATAGATTCTCGCCATCTCTGTATAGTGCGGCACTAGCCACAACAGACAGAAACAGAAAACTCCTAATTTCAGCAGTAGTGTCTTCCTCTTTCCACCAACAGAGAGTCATCCACTGATCTAGGTAAGTTACTCCTACCCACTCCCAGCATCATGGATGAGAGGTGAAACTGGTGCTGAGGCAATCAAAACTGACGCACTGAAATTTCAATATTGTATGATGGGAGACTCTGGGGCAAACCACTGATGTTGCCTCTCAAGACGGAGGAGAAATGGGTTGGTCTGCCGTGCCTGTCTGAGATGAAATTCGTCACAGGCGAGTGCACGACTTTCCTTCTCAAGGCCTCGGCAGAAAATTGCCTATTCATTTACAGCTCCTGCGTGGGTCTGTGAAATTACATTTGTCCCTTTGAACAATGCTTTCTGTGCCACAGAAAACCAGCTGGAGTCACAGATAACAGCTGGGATTGTCCCCTCCGGTCAGCTGGTAAAAGCCAGTTTCAAATGGATTTAAGTGCATTCAAATGAGCAGTTTAATGGCCTCAGAAGTCCTGAGAGTTCTAACTGCACGGTAGCTTCAGTTACTCAGATGTCTGGAGAATGAAGTGCCTACAGGTGTCTTACATGTAAGACGAAAGGGAGCCCTGTAGGAAGGGGAGGGGGGTTCTCATTCATCAGTGCTACTGGGGTCCTATAGAGAGCTCCCCAAAGCCATGGTCACACGATCACACAATCTGTGTCCTCCTTTGAAAGTGTTCCTTTCAAAGAGTGCAGAACAGCACTGCTTGTTGGCATAACTGCTAGCTAGACGGTCCTCCTTGTCCGCATCCTCCCGCCCACTGTCACCGGCTCAAACCAACCTTCTTGTATTGTCCAGGCAGCAGATTCTCCACTATCTCGCTGAGGTGGTAGAAGGAAGGTCTCTTCTCAGGCTCACTGTTCCAGCACTGCACCATAATCTCATAGCTGCAGAGGTAGAGCTCAGAGTGAGTGTGGGTGTGCCCGTAGATGTCAGCCACCCCGCAGACCCCCGGGGAGTGGACATGGACCCACAGGTGGGGAGCAAGCTTACACTTCACTGGTGGCATGGTCAGGTTTGGCCATTCGGTATCCACTCTTGATCTTGTTGTAGAAAGTAGAATCAACCATCATGCCAGGGTAGGGTGTGCCACCTACGAGCCAAAAGAGATAACCGGTTTTTACTTGTACCACACACCTTTGATCTTGAAGCCCTTATTCTTTCAAAGAATCTGTAGGCTTTCATCTCCTCATCTTCAGAGGACTCCTCAGACTTCCCATAGCAGTCTTGGTTGATCAAATCCAAGTATCTTGGGCAACTTTAGAACAAAGTTCACTAACACACTTAAGGGTGTTTCTAACAACCACTTCTAAACGCAAACACACAAACGAGGCGGAGGGGCGTTCTAACCACTAAAGAATATCATCTTCTTCAGAAATGTTCACAAAATTACAGCCCAAGTCAAAGTTAGGACCTCGGCTGTCCATAGTCTGCTGTTTTAAGGGCTTACAAGGCCTCAATAAAGGAGAGCTAAAAGCAGGTAACAGCCAAGACCAAGGCAAGTTCAAGTCCCTCTCTGAAGTTTCCAACCACTCCAAGTCTCCGTTGTCCTTCCCCTGAACCCACATTACAGCTTACAGGGTCTACCTATAAGTGTGTAATCTATATATTCCCAAAGTCCAGTCAAACCTCACCATGCCCTTATGACCCTCCCTTGGCAGCAGGCATCTGATTTGTTCAGGTCTTAATGACAAGTGACCAAACGTTAAGGACATTTTTTTTTCTCTTTGAGATGTGGAGTTACACACCCTGTGGGTTCCCTGCCACATCACTTTCACCTGAGCATCACTCATCACCAAGTAACGGAGGGGGACTATTGATGAACTTTCTAATTGAGTCCAAAATGAAAAGGCAGATGTCATTGGAAACACTTCCCATGGGGGCAAATGACAACCAGAGTGACAGTGGCCAGGGAGTGAGGAAACAGCCCACAGAGACCCCCGTCTGGCTCTACTCAGCCTACGTCAGACAGGTAGGGGTAAACCTGTGGAGTAAGGTTGCAGTGTGACTGGTTGACACTACATGTGTCACCCTGGATCTGGGACAGACACATATCTCTCCTAGTGCTATTCAGAATGAGCCACACTAGCTAGCCATCAAGCTCTTACCAAGGGAAAAGATTTCCCAGAGCAGAATGCCATAAGACCAGACGTCACTCAGTGTGGTATAGAGGTTGTCAAAGATGCTCTCGGGTGCCATCCACTTCACAGGCAGGAAAGTCTATGGGGAAGGAGAGAGGAGATTAACCCACAGGCTAGGCTTTGATGTCTGCAGAAGCAGAAAGAAAAAGAGGTTCTCCCTGGACTGGGACTAATGCATTAAAGATCTTACCTGCATCCCGTCCCGTCCTTCATGTGTTTACTGTTCACCGGCAACTAGGTAGGGTGTGTGTGTGTGTGTGTGTGTGTGTGTGTGTGTGTATGTGTGTGTGTTCATGTGTATGCAAGTCTTGGTGCATGTGTGCATGCATGTGGAGGTCAAAGACCTCCACTCTTTTCCTCAGAATACAGCCCACTTATGGTTTTTTTTTTCCTCTGAGAAAGCGCTCTCTCTCTCTCTCTCTCTCTCTCTCTCTCTCTCTCTCTCTCTCTCCTGGCCTGAGACTCACCAATTCAGGCTAGCTGCCTAGCCAGAGAGCTCCAAGGGTCTGCCTCTGCCTCCCCAACACAGAGGTTACAAGCTCTGGCAACTACGTCAGGCTTTGTACATGAGTTCTGGAGATCAAACTCAGGTACCCACACTTACACAGTAGACACTTTGCTCACAGAGCTGTCTCTCTAGCCTCACTGTGTAGATTCTTAATAATAATGGATATGGAATGGCCAACGTCACCTCTCATATCTTCCGAAGGAATAATATACTAAACATATTTACCAATTTACCAATAAAGTATGATCTTTGACCAGACCTGTCCCCTTTGTTTTCAGGTGACCCTAGGAACAAAACTAAGAATAGATATAGCATCCTGGAAACCAGTGTCAGTTTCTAAGTGTTAGAAATAAGTGGTGATTTCCCATCACCAAAAGACTAGTCACTCAGACGCGTCTCTTCTGTAAAGGTGGTCCAAACTTCAGGTGAAATACTAAGTCTGGGCAGATCTATAACACAGCACTCTCCATGTAAGCTAGCATCCTCCCGACACACCCCTCCCTCCAGACTACGAAGAAACAGTAGACATTCATAACCTTAGGTAAGAAATCATTTCCACCCAAGTTTAGCAACTCGTTCAGAGTGCCTGGGAAGCGCCACGGCTATAGTTATTGAGCATGAGGCTGGGGCACAGAGCATGGACCGAGATCACTGTCCCTCCCTATGCAGAGGCTGCAAGAAGCCCTGTAAGCTGACTTACACCAGTGGAGCAGAGTGACATGTAATTGCACCAATAGGTGGCAGATGTGTCCTAAGCTACTCGTGTGCTTACAGGCTGAAGGGATAGAGAGGGCGGTTCAAGCAGACAATGAAACAATCACCAAAGAAATGGTACCTGTTAAAACTTGCCTGTTGGAAATCTGATAAGAGCTTAAAAACTAGACATCTCTCTGGAAATGAATGCCTGTATATTTGTGTACATACTTGATTTACTAGAAGTTAATACTTATTGGGCGTGTCTAATTGTTTTTTTTTCTAATTTTGCATATATGGGTGTTTTGCCTGCAATGTCTGTACACCACATGGATCAGAAGCCAAAAGATGGCGTCAGATCCCTAGACCTGTAGTTACAGACAGTTGTGAGCTGCTGCCTGAGGGCTGGAAGTTGAACCCAGATCCTCTGCAAGGGCAGTGCACGCTCTTCTTAACCAGTGAGCCGTCTCTCCTGCCCCCGACAGATGCTTCTATATGTCAAACACGGTCTGTGGCACTTTGTGTGAATTATCTAAGTCATTCCCTTGTAGCAATTTAGGAAATGGATGAAGCTATAAGCAGAGAAACTGAGACATGAAACAGACAAGAAACTTGACCAAATAGAAGCCCTAGCATAGGTTCCAGCTGATACCAGGCTGTCTGACTGTTAAACCTAAGCTTTCCCTATGAGACCTCTGGAAGCAGCTGATGACTGGCTTGTGAATTAAGAAATAACAGAACTTCAGAGATTAAAGTGGTGAGGGAAGAAGGGTCGAGGATGGAGGGAACGTACACTGCCTTTTGACACGTAGTTGGAATCGTGCATGATGTCTCTGGCCAGCCCAAAGTCACAGATCTTCACAATTTTCCCTTGTGCCAGAAGGACGTTGCGGGCAGCCAGGTCCCGGTGGACACACTACATGGGAAGGAAACGAACCACTTCAGAATGGCTCCAGCTGAGGCCAGGTAGCAGCATTCCTGCAAGACTGGCCAGTCCATGAGGGACACTTAAAGGTGTCCTGGCAGAAAGACCTTGCCCTCCCTTCCTTGACTCCTCCTGAGGGACAAAGGGTTATAGAGAAAGGCAGACACCCTGTGACATCACACTCCCAGCCTGTCTGGGGTTAGTGACAGAGGCAGGTTAAACTGAGAAGCTACTGTTACTCTGGCTCTAAGGTCTTCCTTCTTGGTTTTCTTTCCATGCCCCTTCCTCTGAATCTATAGCTGGGTCTGAAGAGGTCTCTGGGCCTTGAACTTACATTTTTTGAAGCCAAAAACTCCATTCCTCGGGCAACTTGGTAGGTAAAGCTCAATAAATCCAGCAAAGTCAGACCCTCGGAGTCCTCATCCGAAAGGAGGTTTTTGACTTCTGAGTCTGTGGAAGGGAGTCAGATATGTTGGTGTTGGGTGAAAGCAGGGGTTCTCCCGGTACCCAGACATCCCCCCTGGTCTAGCAGGTTGCAGAAGCTTGTCCAAAGATCTCTCCCAAATGCATTTTGTCATCATTTTTAGACTTTACCGGGTACAGAAACTATGAAAAGGATGCTGTGGGCGTGGCTCAGTGATAGAGCATTTGCCCGGGAGGCAAGAGGCACACATTCCAACCCCTAGTACTATAAAAATAGAGAGAAGAAACAATAGCTCTTTCTTCCAAAAGAAATATACACAGGTTGAGCATCCCGACCCAAAATCCTCAATCTAAAATGCTTCAGACATCCAAAACTTATTTAGCACCAGCAAAAGTATCCCCATGCCAGACTTCATGTGACAGATCACAGTCAAAACACAAGCACACTAAAAAAAAAAAATATTGTATAAAATTACTGTCAGCTATGTTTCTGAGGTGTGCATGGAACAGACATGAATTTGTACTTAGACTTGGCTCTCAGACCCATGATATCTCATTATGTATATGCAAATATTCTAAAATTTAAAAAAAAATTCAAAACACATTCAGTTCCAAGCATTTCAAATAAGAGATATTCATCCTGCATGCACAAACACATACCTGGGCGGGGCAAGGGGATAGTTACACACATACTGATTAGTCAAACCAACCTCCTCCACGGACTCTCACAGACAGATTGCTGTTTGCCCTTGGATTTCATGTTCCACCTAGTCACATCACCTTAGCCATCTAGGAGTCTCTCTCTCTCTCTCTCTACACACACACACACAGACACACAGACACACACAGACACACGGACACACACACATACTGAAATTGTCCATGATGAAATTCGAGATTTGCTTTCTTTTTTCTTTTTTTTTTTTTTTTGCTTTGTGTGTAATTTGTCAGTTAAATCACCTACTGAACAAGCCAGGCAGCCATCCCCAAGGACAGTGTCCATGATCGGGACTTGACCTCACTTTGTAACCTGTCCACCGTCTCCTACTCATCAAATCTAGAAGGATCCTATGGGTTTTGAGGCAGGCAATCTAGGCCAGCAGTTCTCAATACTTTTTGACGATTCACAGGGCAGTGATGAGCAGTTTCAACCATTCATTTTTTTTGTTTTTTGTTTTTTTCTCACCCAGCTATGGGAAGCCCAGAAAACTGTGGCTGGCCTGCCAGCAGGACCCAGGCCGAGCGTGACTCAGGTCCCTTCTCTCTGGTGCCAAGTCCACTAGCTATGCCCGGGAAAGCAATGTAAACTATTTTTAACTATTTGGGAGTGGAAAGGAAGCACCGTTCCAACAACTCTCATTGGATAAACTTTAAGAAGAGTTTGGAAGTTCACCCATTTGGCAATGGGAAGTGAATGGAGCTGTGGGTATGAAAAATATTATTACATACTAAGTTTTGCAAAAACAAGCACATACTTTTTAATGGATTGTACCTTCTGCTTACGGACCCTGAAAACATTCAGAGCATGTTAGAGATTTTTCAAAAACAGTCTCCATGGCAGCCGAACATTTTTGCAGCAGCTGATGAGAGGCTCAAACAACCCCCAAAAAAACAGAATTACAGGAAGAGCTCAGGCCCGTCTAGACACTGCTCATTTCAAGTGTTAAGCAAGAGCCCTGGAGTGGCCACCCCAGAGCAGGCGTGAGGTGGCCCATCTGGCGTGGCATCACCCGTGGCACCCTGGAGTTGACAAATGAACTCATCCCAGCACAGTTTTCAAAACAGAAGGGGCTGCTTTCAAACAAAAGTCAACAGGAACACTCGTCAGAAAATGCAACTTCAAACTGTCTACTCTCCAGTTACCGCCACAACTTGTACATTAGGAAAGCTAAAAGCCAGGATTGTGGAGCTCACAGAGAAAACCAAACAAACAAACAAACAAAAAATCATGAGGAAACAATGTAAGATCACCAGCCTTCAGATTGCCCATTGAGAAAACACCAATTATCACCACTTCCATTTTATAACAAAAGACATGTTAACAAGCAAAGACCATCATAGCAGAATGAATCATTTATTTAAAGCAACTGTATTTAAAGTCTGAGAAATGGGTTACATTATATCTGTCTTTATTATTATTTTTTACAATAGTATATACTTCTTCAGTGCCAGGGAAGGAACTGTGTACACACCAGGCAAGAAATATACCATAGGGCTACGTCAGCAACCCTGTGTCTTTATTCTTCTCACACGCAGAGCACAAATCTACAAAAGGATATCTATGCCCAGCTGCACAGCCGTGCGCTTAGGGATCACACGGCTTGGCAGAACTTCCTGTCATCCCAGTTTCACTTCCTCTGAGTAGCAAGTTAAACCACAGAAAGATCATATTTGCCAGAACGAACACAGGCACGTTTACCTAGCATGGATTTCTTCTTATAGGAGGCCGGCCGATCATACAGCGATCTCTGGATATCAGAGTATTTAGAAACCTCTTTCCTTTCAAGCATGGGGACATACTGTGTGGTATCAGCTTGTTTCATGTCCATGTAGTCGCCATTATTTTCAAAAGACAAAATCACATAACTGTAAAATAAATAAATAAATAAATAAATTTATTTCTCCCTGGGTGGCCTCTAATGCAGTCACTCAGTAGATAACTAAATGTATGCTAATCTGGGAACCTACAGTATGCCATTAACTGAGGGAGGTACCAAGGGTTTGAGGATGAGCATAAACAATCCCCATGGGCACACTGCGCATGGGGTGGTCCAGAGAGACAGACGAACATTAATTGGTCGTGAGTGCATGGGTCATCTCAAACCTAAGTGTGCTGGGACGGGAGGATGATTCTGACAACATGGAAGGAAAATGTCCATCCAGGAGTAAGCAAGCACTTCTAAAGAGTCCATAAAACCAATACTATCTAAATAGAAGGGAAACACTATAGGGCCAGCTGGGATCCCCAAAATGGTAGTCACCATGATTCTTCATGTTTTACTTCTCTGTCTTCTACACATTCTCACAAGGAGCAGAGACATCCCCAAGAGCCACCGTGAAGTCAGGGTGGGGCTACATTCCCATAAACACACACATGCTCTGAGTCTGCTACACTGAACCGTTGAAAAGTTCATGATGGGAAGGCAGTTTATCCCCTGAGGGTTCAGTAGCCATGTGGCCATGTGGCTCAGACACACAGTTCCTGCAACTCAATAAACTGAACACCCATTTGGAGCCCATTTGAAGTAACTTCACAGTGTGTGAGGTCCTGGTACTCTCGGGGGTCTTTACAGCCACTTAGAAGTTTTAACAGTAGAGACAGGTAGAGCATCGCTGACCCAGGTTCAGCAAGGACCAACAGCTCATCTTGGGGATGAGAGCACTAAAGGCATCGCTTGCTAGAGCAGCATTGACATATCCTGAGAAATGGCATACAAAGAAGAGAATGGCTCTCAGAAGGATCCCTGCCCCCTGTCATTCAAACCTACCAGTACAGCCTTCCCATGTGATGAGCTAGCCCAAGACACCTGCAGATATGTACCCATCCACCCTGACACAGATGGCTAGGTAGGCTCCCACCCTTGTGGCCTCTGCTGTTGGCCTAGAATCTGCGAGCCTGGGATCTGTCAGGACAGGCATTTCTCCATGTGTGAGACTGTGACAAGGACATGCGTGCTCCCCTCATGTTTACCTTCTTGTACTCTCATCTGCAGGATTCAATCCAAAGATATCCAGGTCTTTCTTTGGCTTCTCTGGGTGTCGGCTCATAAAGCTATCTCTGTTCTTATGCAAATAGTTGACCAAATCCCCATAGAAGCAGTATTCTGTGATGATGTAAATGGGGCCTGTGGGGACCAAACAGTCAGGTATGAAAACGGAGAACAGAAAGAAGCCATGATGCTCTGAACCAATGAATTTCTAAAAACTCAGGGGGACCAGTGAGCTCCACTTTCGAACTTTACACTCAGGAGGCATGTTTGGGGTGCAGAGAGGGTACTCTGTGCCTGAGACTGGTTCAGAAGTTTCCATAACAAAGAGTATTCCTGGCACCCCGTCAAGGCCAGGACAAGGAGCCTACCTGACTTGGTGCAGGCTCCCAGCAAATTCACAATGTTCAAATGTGGTCCCAAGTGAGTCATTATCTTGAGCTCAGACATGAGAGCTTGCTTCTCGCTAGACCTGGCTGTGGCTGTTGAAGAAAACCAGATTTCAGTACAACTGAACTGCCTACTCTTGGGTCTCAGAGAAACACATGGAATCTTGTGATCCAATAGTATTTATTTACCAAGAGTCTAAAGGAAGAGCACTAGATGGTCTCCTCAGTCTAGACTGCTGATCGTGTGTGGTGTGTGTGTGTGTGTGTGTGTGTGTGTGTGTGTGTGTGAATGCCCTTGCCTACAGATACACATGGAGCCCAGAGGCTGCCATCAGGGTATCTTCTTCAACTGTTTCATCTTATATTTTGAGTCAGGGTCTCTCACTGAACCTGAGAGCTTGCCAAGTTGAGTAACCCAGCTGGCCAGTGAGCTTCCAGCATCTACCTCCTGCCTCCCTGTAGTGTTGGGGCTATAGGAGCACACCACCACTTCTGCCTTCCTATATGGATGCTGGGGGAACCAGAACTCAGATCCTCATGCTTGCACAGAGAGCATTTTACCCACTGAGTCATTTCCCAGCCCCATAGTTTCTAGTCTTTTAAGATTTAAAAAAAAGTCACTAAAAATGAGTTTATCTGATTTTTAACAATAAGAGCAAAAGAAAACTAATTGGGAGAGGGAGGATAAGCCTAAATTCACATAGAACTCAGAGTCCAAAGAATCACGATATAATATTAAATTCAATTTTACTCTCACGTTACTTAGCATCTCCATGTTCAGAGTATCCCTGGGAAGACACACTTACGTTTGAGCATCTTCACAGCCACCTTCATTACAGGCTGGGACCGGCTTAATCCATACGCTGTGCCTTCAACCACTTTCCCAAATGCACCAGACCCCAAGATCCGACCTGTGGGCAAACAGAGCCATCAACACCAGCTCCAGCCTCATCGGCTTTCCTGGCAGAGGCCGGTGCACAAGGGTGTACAGCTGGGTGGGTGTTTTTCCTGCGTTGAGTAAGCCTAATTATTCCTCCAAGTCATCATGTCAAAGAAGAATTGAGCCCACAGGGAAGGGAATTAGTGTAATTGCTTTTGTCAAATAGCATTTGCAATGGAAAGGAAAACACAGACGAGAAAGAGGAGAGCACAGCCCTCCCTGGTGTGAACATGGGCTCCTGCCAGGCCCTGGGCTCCTGTGCACTTGCCTCTATGGCTTCTACCCAACCCCCTGGTCCTCTACCCGTCTGCTTCTCACATGCACACAGAGGCAACCTTTGCATTAACAAATCCTTAACCACTGGAAGTCTTCTGCATCCCAAATGCCACTGATTCTGAGGAATACACAACTGAAAACTTGGACCAGTGTCCTTTGTCATAAAGGAAGGTCACTGGACTAGAGGCTGTACGTGCCAGCAAGGTCCCTGGACCAGAGGCTGTACGTGCCAGCAAGGTCCCTGGACCAGAGGCTATACGTGCCAGCACAGCCCTTCTTTGTGAGAGAGACAAAGAAATCAAAGCTGTTGTCTCCACTCTTAAAGAGACTGAGGTCTAAGGGGTTTTTCCCCCCAGGAAGCCAGTCTGACTGTGGGCAGCCCAGGCACACAAAGACACCAGAAGTAGACATGCCCACTCTTCTGGTCTGTGCCTCCACCATCCATGCCTAGAAAGGTGCTGCTCCTCCAGCAACTTAGCCTTGCCAAGAGGACAGGGCAACGTGCTGGGTAGCAGGGATTCTGTCCTCCCTGATCCCCACCTCCTCGCTACACCCCCCCCCTATCTTCTCTAAGCTCTGTATCCCTTGCTGGGAAACAGTGTGGACAATAGAATAAAGAAGCACGAGGGTAAGCTGGGAAGTTCTGCTTGCCTTCAGCTTGAGTTACTGTAAGCTCCTAGCTCTGCTATATTTTGGAATCAGACAGACAGACAGACAGACAGACAGACAACTAAAACCCGAATCTGGTGAGGCCCTTGATTATGACATAGCCCCAAAGGGCTAACTTCCTTCCTTTTCATGTTCTGCTTGAAAGTGTGTGTGTGTGTGTGTGTGTGTGTGTGCGCGCGCGCACGTGCACGCGTGTGTATGTTGCACACACATGGAAGGTGGTTATTTTGGGGGTTTTGAGAAAGGATCTCATATAGCTTGGGCTGGTTTCAAAACCTCTATGTAGTTAAGGATGGCCTTGAACTCCCGGCCCTTCTGCCTCCCTGGATTAGAGGCATGCACCTCAATGCCAGCGTATAGTTTTCCATCCTGTATTATTACATAAACATAAAGGGGTATTTTTATGTGTAGCCCACTGAGTTCTCTCACTTCTCAGCTAGTCCTCTTCAGTTATAGAAATGTATTTTCATTTTTTCCATTGTGACATCTTTGCCAGGCCAAAATCATTCCAATGATACAATTAAGACTTTCTCTCCTTTTGACATTTTGCTATAGGGTCTCATGTAGCCAAGGCTGGCCTAAAACCCAGGATGTCACTGAACTCAATATCCTTCTGCTTCTGCCCTCCTGGTGCAAAATTATAGGTGTATGTTACCATGCCTGGTTCACTAACTCCTTTTATAGTTTTGGGAATAGAATCTTAAATTTTTAATAGGCCTTAAAAAGACTAGACAACTTTTTGACCCTTGACTTCCCCTTCTCAGCCCCAATGAGCTCATGCTCAAGATGTCCATGTAGCCCAGGCTAGTCTTGAACTCACAGCCCTCCATCTTCAGTGTCCCCAGTGCTGGGAGGAAGAGTGTGAGCCACCATACCCAGCTCTGTGAGTGGAGTACAAGTCCCCAATTCTGTCCCAGATCTGTAACTAGCAAGCTTAGTAGGTGACACTGGTCCTGGGAGGTTACCCTCACGGGAGCTTACCAAGCACGAGTCCATCTCTCGGGAATTCCCATCTGGAGTCATAAGGCAGCTGCATGGGGTCCACATAAATATATTCATGTCCGTCGGGGCTGATTGACTCAATGACCCTCCAGCGAATTTCATACCGTGGTTTCTGTAATGACCAGGGCAGGTAACTGGTGAATTACCAGAGTTCAAGGCAACTGAGCTTCGGTACAGAACCAGAGTGACTGGACCCAGGAAAGTCTATCATGGAGCACCATGAAGTATCTATCACGGTCTACCACACATGGAATTACCAAACCCTTTCTCTGAACCAAACACTGAAAGACGCAGCCATTCTCATTCTAATGGTTCCAAAGACTCACCTGCTTCCAAATGACAACCAGGACAATGAGAGAGACAATGACAATGACCAACAGCACCAGTACCGCAGCCGCCACAGTGAGTTCAGATCGCAGGGCTGGGGGGCAAGACAGTAGAGAATTTTGTCAGTTATCCGTGGATAGCAGAATAAGATGGGGCAGGGACAGAAAGAAACCAACTGGGGCTATCTCCCTGCTGGTGGGGAAGTGTCCAGGATCCCAGGTCACTTTAGGGGTGGCTACACAGTCTCTCAAACACTTGTACCCTTATAATTAAATATGATTTTTCCCTGGGACACAACATTTCCAAAGACACTCAAAGGATGTCCTTTTGGACAATTTGAATAAAGACAATGAAGGCTGAAAACAGAACGGGAGCGACTTTATTTGCAGAAACATCCACCTCATAAGTTTCACGGTACAGATGAATTTTGCCTTTTGTTGCTCTCTCTCTCTTTTGGCTTCGTTCCTTTCACTGTTTCTAACTCAAACCTGACTCACTTGTTCTGAGGAGCAAGAGACAAACACTTCTTCCTCACTTTCGATCCCTACACACCAGTGCTCAGACAGAGGCTTAGTAGCTGTCCTCTACATGACAAGCAAAAGTGTCTGCAGCTCTGCAAGTGCAGCTGGGTCTGTGAGTGCAGACTAAAGGGCCTGGCAGTAAGACCAGTGCTTCAAGTCCAGTCAGGGCTGAACTTCTCTCTTGGGACCTCCATTACTACGTGACCCCTGTCTGGGATTCCACATCCCACCTGAGGAACACAGGGTGGTGACGTGGAGTTGTCCTGCCTACTGAGAAACTCACTGGGAGCCACCAGCTTCAGCTCACGGGTCACACTGGTGAGGTTGTTCTTCGCCAGGCATCGAACGGCGATGGTCTCTTCCACTTTGGCGAAGGACACTTGTCCCTCCACAGTACTCCTACCTCGGCGACGGAACTCTGTGATAATATTCGAGACGTTGCTGGCCAAAACTGTCCACGAAGTGTCATTATTGCATCTAGAGAGAATGTGAGACAAACGGAGATCTGGTTACCAGGAGTCGCAACGACCTGTGACCCTTCCTCATTGCATAACACATATTTGGGGATTACCACAGGTTCGCTTTCTTGTTTTATGGTTCATGTTCACATTAAAATTTGTTTGCACCTGCTCTAGGGGAATAATCTCATGTGGATAACCAAAGTTAATGGTTTGTGGAGGAGGCAGATAAATCCCACAAAATATTACTACCTATCTCAAATCTTGGACTTGTGAGCAAACTGAGAAGATAGCGTCAAACACGTTCAACAATGCAGATTTCCCACTCCTTTGAAAATATCCTCCTTCCTCATACTCCACCCCAGGAAGAGCTTCTAGGGGAATCCCTAGGGCTGCAGGAGTCTTCTGCGTTAAATCATTCATTACACTTAAAGATCCCAACACCCAAGTCACGTCACAGCTCTCTCACAGTGAGGAGAGCAGTAGAAAGCTTCACTTTCAGCAGAGACACACTCAAGGCCTTCTGAAAACAGCTAGTTGCCGTGGAGCAAAGTGTGAGCACACTGTTCAGGGGCCGACCTACGAAGGTGGAGGAGGGGCTAGAGAGATGGCCGGTCAATGAAGAGCTCATACTGTTCTTACGGAGGACCCACGTTTGGTTCCCAGCACTCTTATTAAGATGCTCACAACCACCTATTACTCCAATTTCAGGGCATCCAGTGCCCTCTTGTGGCTTCCAGAAAACAAGTAGGTGTGAACAGTCATGTGAGCACAGCTCTCGGTTCTGTTTGCATTTCCAGTGTAGCCACCGAGACAACTTTTATGGTAAGAAATAAGAACTGTGAGTTGGGAAGGGGTGGAGGTGCACACCTGTAACCCCAACCCCAGGGAGAGCAAAGCAGGATGTTATGTTTGAAGTCAACATAGGCTGCACAGTGAGAGAGACCTTGGCTCACAACAGGACTGGTGCAATTAAAATCTGTGAACAACAGGGATTCTTACAATTCTTCTTGTCTTCATATTAGAGACCATTTTAAAAGAGAAATAGGAAAACAATGGAGAATAAAATAGAAAAATAAAGGCCCTTTAAGGACATGCACGAATGTGCAAGCGTGTGTACACACACACACACACACACACACACGAGACAGAATCCACTTTCAGAAACCTATCATATAATTTGTGAGTAATATGAGTCTTCCACCATGGAAGAATCACAAATTACAAAGAGAGGTCAACCAAAGAAATAAACTGCACTTGAGGCCCTTTATGTCATGGAAGAAACATTCTGACCACACAAGAACAGGGAACATCTGGCTTCCATACTTCTTAATATCCTTGCAGATCATCCACTCGATGTCCGGAAGAGGAGTGCCTTCAGCTGTGCACCTCACAGTCTGTCCCCCGCCAGAGCCATGGTGGTCATCCACAAGCTCCAGAATGGATGCGGGAACTGAGAGAGGAAGGGAGAAGTCAGGCCTGAGCAGTTCTTGTCCCTGGCTATGGAGGGACATCCCTCCGAAGAATGTTCCCAAGGGTTCGGAAATGGTCCTCAAGGGACCAGCTGTGTAAGACGGAACTCAGTTAAGAGCTATCTACCTCAGTGTCAGTGTTTGGGACCGTTGTGCCTGGATGATTCAAATCTGGATGGAGGGAAGTGAGGAGTGCCTGAGGCACTTCCGTTTGGAAGGCAATTCAGCTATCTTTGCATTTGGGATTTGATCACTGGTTTTGACAAAAACAGCCTTCACTCAAATTCATCTGGGGAACATCACTAGATTTTAAAGACCTTTTCACCAATTTGTAGTCCACTGAGTTAGAGATAGGCAAGTGTTTTGCTGGCATATCCGTATATGCACCACATTAGTGTCTGGTGTTTGCGGAGGCCAGAAGAGGACATCAGATCCCCTGGAACTGGAGTTAGGGATGGTTGTGAGCCACCACATGGGTGCCTGAACCCGAACCCCACCCAGTTCTCTGCAAAAGCATCAAGTGCTCTTAGCCATTGAACTATCTCTCTAGCCCCTTGATTTGTTTTTAAAACATGGGATTCCATTACCAAATGATGATGATTATTATTATGACAATAATAATAATAATAATTAATAATAATAATAATAAATAAGCTGGAAAATATACAATTTTTAGTTTACCTTTATATATATACTTTAATTTAAAGTAAATAATTTAAACTACATAAAACTAAACAAATGTTAAAAATAAATGTTGGATATTTTAAAAACTAAACAAAAATTTAAACTATATAATATATACTTTAATTTTTAAAATATTTTCTCAGAACATATTTGCCTCCAGAAGTGTTTTAGATTTCAGACCTTTTCAGAAGTTGGGTCCTAATGAGACAGGTGTGTTATTTAGGGAAGGACTCAGCCTGAGTGTGCAATTCAGTTATATCTCACATACACCTTATACACATAGCCAGGTGGTAATTTCATACAATATTTTGAATATTTTCTAACCTGTCACAATACGTCAGCTAAGGATGTTCCACTTGTGACAGCGTGTGAACACTCAAAATGTTTCAGATTGTGAGCTAGATGCGGTGGCACGTGTCTGGGATCTCAGCAGTTGGGAGGCTGAGGCAGGAATATGGCTATCTCTGGCTAGCCTGGGCTACATACATAGATGCTATCTCAACTCCTCCCCTGATGAAAAAGTTTCAGATTTTGAAGCATTTCAGAGTTTTGAATGAGGAATGCTCCAAATGGACTTGAATTTTCAGCTACAACAACACTGCCCCGACATGTGTCAAACCCAGGCGCAGCTTCTACCCCGAGGTCTAGCTTTTTTCCCAAGGCTTTGAAGAGAAGAGCCGCAGTGCCTTTGGGGGACAGTCATCCATGAGATTTGCATGATCTGTACATACCTAGAGTTGACAGCTCAAACGTGTAGCTCTTCACGGCGTCGTCATTTTGAACTATAATGGTGTAATGGCCGCTGTCTTCTTCCTTAGCCCGGATGAGCTTTAATTTGCTTTGATACCTTAAGAGACAAGAAGTTTATTTTCATAAGTTGGAACTAAAAATAAGCACCAACTGCTTAAGCAGTTTCATATTACGATTGAAATTTTATTTCTAAAAGAAAAAATTTTCTTGCCAGTATCATGTCTTTTCTAAAATTTGATCTAGTTTCCACACATTGCAGGTCTCACTCATAGACTCAATACAAAGCCAAGTATTTTGACATAAGCCATTTCCAGTAGCTACCAATTCTGGCAAGACCTTATTTCTGTTTTTGTTGTTGTTGTTTGTTTTTTTGTGGTGGTTTGTTTGTTTGTTTGTTTTGTTTTGTTTTGTCTTTAAAGACAGGGTTTCACTGTATCTCTGGCTGTTTTGGAACTCCCTCTGTAGACCAGGCTGGCCTCAAACTGACAGAGATCCTCCTGCCTCTGCCTCCACAAGTGCTGGGATTAAAGCCGTGTTTCACCACCGTCCTGAAAGACCTCATTTCTGAATGAAAATAAGAAAAGACCTTTAAAGTGAGAACACTTAAGTTGGTAAAGGTGCTTGTTGCTCTCTGGCCTGGCGGGCTGAATTCAATCCGCAGAACCCACATAAAAAGTTAGCTGCAGTGGTGCCCATCTCCAACCCCAGCTCTCCTGTCAGGAGAAAAAGACAGGAGGATGCTTCAGAACTCTGAGGACAGCTAGCCTGGAATGTTCAGCACAGCGGCGGACACAAGAGAACCCCTGCTTCAACAAGGTGTAATGTGACAGCCCCCTCCCCCAAACGTCCTCTGATGTACACATGTGTGCCTGCCTGTGCTGCGTGCCTCTGTATATGTCTGTGTCCGTGTCCGTGTGTGTGTCTGTGTGTGTGTGTGTGTGTGTGTGTGTGTGTAAATACAATATTTTCACGTTGGCTTTTCATCTCATTATAAAACATCCCAATACACAAAAGCATCTGGCACGGAACAAGATTGCAGAAATTACTGGACTCCCCACACCTCCACTTCTGTGCATATAAAGTATGATAATTGCACACACAGAGCACTCATTCTGAGATTCATTAAATGATATTAAACGTGGGAAAGCATTTCATAGGCTTCAATATACCCTGCAAGTGCCTGTACCTATAGAAAACGTTTATATATTCTTTTCTATACCTATAGAAAAGCAGGGTGCGCTGGCTTGCCTCTCTCCGCCCCCTATTAGATTGGCTTCAGGACTGGATTTTTGGCTGCTGGTGGCCAAACGATCCAGGCCATTCATAGCCTACATTTGTTTAGCCAAGGAAGTCAGCGGGTTCACTGGTTTTAAGCTCCAGGAAGGCGGCTGCTCCCCTCACTTGTGCTGCCTGACCCACCCACGAATGAAAAGACAAAGTTCTGAAGGGTTCACAAATCTCAGTAATGAGCAGCTTTCCAGCGCCACTCCCCTGACAAGTATGCCTTGCCAGGGCTGTTTATTATAGCCTGGGATTCCTGCTCATGACCCATGAAATGTCAGCTATACCAGGATAAACCCTGTGCTCCCAGCACTCGCAAGCTGAGGTATGAGTATCAGTATGAGTTTGAGGCCAGGCATGACTACATAGCAAGACCCTGCCCCAGAAAACAAAATATTAACAACAACAACAATAACAATAACGAAACAAGAAACATGGCAATAACTACTTTAAATGGTACAGTGGCTCATACCCATAATCCTAGAGGCCATGAGGCAGGAGGATTGTTGAGCGTTTAAGGTCTGCCTGGGCTGCAGAAGGAGACCCTGTCTCAAAAAAAAATGCACACTTTGATTCCTGAATTCTACTCATAGCTCAAAAACTTCAAGAGAAACTGAGGTACCCAATGGTAGAGTGTTTGCCGAGCATGCAAGCAAGGGACACAAGAGACCCAGGGTTGACTGGCGGCACCAGGAGGGCATGGAGGCAGCAGCAGGGGTGAGAGAGCAACTGTCACCATCACCGTCACCATCACTGTCACCATCGCCACAATCAGATCTAACTAGACCCCAGTCTTATCTCAGTGGAATCTTGGACTGGGGCAGACGCACCCTAAACCATGGTATTTGGTGACATGTAGGCTGACATGGGGATTACCTCACAAGTGGAATCAGTTCATGTGTCTGCTGAAATATGATGATAGTCAAGGACTCCACTGAGCCCAAGCACATCCAATTCTCCCATCTTACCTTCACCTTGAGTTAGAAAGAGTATTCTGTCCTTGATTTGTGGACAGAACTTTTTAGTCCTTTCTTCTCGTGTTACGTGAAATACTTATGGATGTATTATCTTCAGACTGCAATGTTGTTAAAGTGTGATAAAGTGGTGATTAAAACGTGACCGTGAGCACGTTCCAGCTCAGCTGGTAGGCTGAAGAAGACGTGTGTTACAGAAGTGACGTGTGAAGTCACTTTACCTTGTTTCCTGGCTCTTCTGTACGTCCGTGGTGATCTCGGTGAGATTCTCAATCAGAGTCAAGTTGTCCTTCAGCCAGGATATCCTGGGAGTCGGGTAGGCCTGCACCTCCACCACGAACTCTCTGACTTGATGCAAGTTGACAGCTTCCAGCTGGCTGAAGGTGGGCTTGATCTCGACGAAGCCTTTCTCTGTGAAAGCAAGAGTTCCCATTGAATAACCACAGCTTACGCAATCCCAAGTACTGCGACCGACCGACCGACATTTAAGAGAATAGTAGGTACCGTGGACAGAAATGGTGACCCTCTTCATTTCCTTGACCTCTTTAGTGGCCTGACGGGCAGCACATTCATACTCTCCGCTGTCCTTCACCGTGGCCTTGGGGACGGTCAAGGTGTACACCAGTTTGATGGACGGGAGTTTGATCTCCTCCAGCATGGTGATGCCTTTGTTTCTCTGCAGAAGCATACAAGAAAACAGTCATGTAAAAAGATCCTTCCAGAGGGAGCCCTAATGTAGGGCTTGTGAGCATAGGTGGGTTCATCGGTCCCAAGCACTGTGCACTCCGTGAGAGACTTGGCAACCAGCAGGCTGAGCATACGTGAGAGCCAGGACTACGTAGGAAATTGGAGTACTTTGTAAATTTGCTGTGAGTCTAAAGATGCTTTAAAAACATAAAACCTAAAGAATAGAAATAAAAATAAGAATCCAGAGGGGAAGGAGCCAGCGAGGCCCCAGTCTTCCCTGAGGACTTGTCAGCAGCTAGCGGTTGCTAGGGGAGACATTCTCTTCAGTAATGTAGACCCTGGTAAGCGACCCATGCTCCTGCTGGAACCCTTTGCCCATCCTCCTAGAGGTCACTTTAATTAGGCTAATTGGGCCACAAACAAATCATTAAAAAAGCATGAAAGAAAGAAGGGGACTAGCTTAAAAGAAGAAGGGAATCTGCTATCGTGGGTGGGGGTGGGGGCAAGAGAGCAGAGTTAATGGAGGAGGAACATGATCAAATGTGAGTGAGAGAATGTCATAATGACATAATGTGTGTTATTGTGTTCGGTTCATATACATTAACAAGAAGTGAAAATAGCGCCAAATCTAGATCCTGTAAAAAGTCCTGCTTTAAAATGACGTTGGAATTAAGTGTGGTGGCTCACAGCTCTAATCCCAGCACATGGGAAGCTGAAGTAGGACAACTTCCCTGAAGATGAAGCCAGTTTGAGCTATGTAGCAAGTTCTAGGCCACCCTGGGCTACAGGGTGAGCCCCACAAAACCAAAAGACAAGCAGATATTAAAGTGCTGGGCTAAAGCAGTAACTTAGCAGCAGTAACTTAGTAACCTAGGTGCTCGGTCGGCACCTGTAAGGCTCCAAGTCAGCCATCGATACTGCAAAACAATCTTTTAATGAACAATTCTAAAGGGTCTGTCTGTCTGTCTGTCTGGAATCAGAAACCTGTGCTGCTCTGAGAAGAAGGTTTCCCTGTGTCCCTCCATATTTTACAAAATTTCAAAAAGAAGGCTTTAGCACTTTTTATCAGAAAAAGAACGTGTTAGAGCATTTTTTTATCTAGTTGTGGGCCAAATGTCATGTGTTCTAGCTTAAGAATTATCTGTCCCTCATAAATGAAGTGTTATGTTTTAAGGATTAAAAGCCATGCAGCATGAAGAAAACTACCAAGTCACTTTATAGTACAAGGAATATATGAACATATTAGACTGTGAGACCCATAATGAATGCAGTCACTCGATAACACCTAACATTAAAAACAGCAGACTTGCTTCTGCAAGATGGCTGAGTGGGCGAGGGCACTTGCCATGCAAGCCTGGGTGCCTGACTTCAACCCCTGAGGTGGAAGGAGAGAACTGACTCCAGGAGAGTCGTCTTCTGACCTCCACAGCATGTTGTGACAAAGGCGCTGGCCCACACATACACCAATAACAAAAAAAAATGTAAATGAACAGTCATACAGCAAAAAAAAGCCAGCAGAAGTTTTGGAGAGAGATATGGTGAACAGAAAGCAAAATTCTCCAATGACAAAAAGACCAGAATACAGAAGTTTACAACTCAAGAGCAGGGAGCAGGCTGGAGAGATGGCCCAGCAGCTAAGAGCACTGGCTGCTCTTCCAGAGGTCCTGAGTTTGATTCTCAGAAACTGTATAGTGGCTTTAATCATGTCTAGTAAGGAGAAAAATACATACGTGATGTTTATAACTGACGCATGGATTTGTTCCCCATACGTAATTATATATATGTGGTTTGTTCCCTACGAGGCCCCCATCCACAGTATTAAACACCATTTCTGCATTCGATTTTCACATCCTTCATACATGACTCTTGTGTACTCTCTACAGCTATCAGAATGAATGAGGCTTTACATAGAGTTCCAGTCAGATGGGAGGACTAAGTTCTGGTGTGCTGTCACACAGCTTGGTGACTATAGACCACAATAACATACACGCTTAGCAACGCTATCAGACGCCTTGGGACTGCAATGCGTGTGAGCCAAGACAATGAAGACGAATGACTGTCTGCAATCGGTTAATATTTACAATCCAGGCATCTCTTGTCTTTCTAATGCTTTAATGTTTGTGTTATAGCCACAGAACCTTCCTATTTGTCTCTAATGCTTTAATGTTTGCGTTACAGCCACAGAACCTCCCTATTTGTCTCTGCCTTTTCAAGGGGAGCATGCACCCCTGTGGTTATGTCAAACTCTACCTGATTACGAAAAATTAAAAGTCCTGGAGTCGAATGTTCCCATTGCCCAGATGGAAAACTAAGACCTAGAGAAGCTCAGGGACGTGCCCATCTGCGAGAAATGCCTCTGGCGTGTAGATGTTACAGGTCCTGTAGTGTGGGTTCCATGAGCTCCATATGGTGGGTGAGTGCACCTACCACTTCTCCAGGGTAGCTCCACTGCAGGTCAACCACCTCATTGTTAAAGACGGCACAGGTCACCACGATTGTTTCTCCCGCCTTATACACGGTCTGGCGTGTATCCATCTCCAGATTCAGTTCTGACGTTGCTGCAATGAAATGACAAAGAAAATACAGTACAGTCGGGATCTCAAAGTAAAACCTGTAGCTGAATCAGGTTCATGAAAAAAGACGAAAAATCCTGTCCAAACTAGCGCAATCGAGGCAAAAGCTGGACCGTCTGAGGAGCCTGAACGTTGAGTCTTACACAACTTGGGATATAACAGAAATACAAAATAATAACAATGGTAAAACTCGGTCTCTTTTAACCAGAACACTACATGCCTGGGCTGTATGGCCAGATGGCTGAACTCTTTCAAGCCACCTTACGACTCTGTGCCCTGAATGCCACTTCTATCCTGTGCCTCTCAGTTATTCTCAGCACTTTCCAGAGCCCAGCACAGAATAAGTTTGTAACAAGAGGCAAGAGACATTTTCTTGCTTCTGCTCCATGCCTATGTAAAGTCTTCCCTAAAATCTGCCACTGCAAACCCCACCCCCACCCCCCACCCCCGAGAGTGAGAGACTTTGCCAGTCAGGCTAACCCCTCACATCAAAGGGAAGAAGTTTAGCCTCTTCCTTCAAAACCGAAATCGCTTAATTCTTAAGTTACTGAAATTAATCTAGGCCTCCAAGCCCCTGGGGTGTATGTTTGTTTCTTAGGGCTGCATAGTCAAGAATGTGAACCAAACAGTAAGAGGCTTATGAAAGAAAGAATTCCTTGCGGTCTTTTTCAGGGAGCATGCGATCTTACACGTAGAAGCAAGTTCGACCCGTAGTGTTTTCTAAACCAGTGTTATTATAGCCACAGAGGTCAGTCACGTTGTACAGGGAAGGAAGAGGCAACAACCAAATTAAATAAAAAGCCTTGTTTGCTTGTTGCCCTCATTTAAAGAGGTGAAAGTACCTTTTAAGGCATAAACGTTAAACTCGCCGGTCTTGAACGTCCTCCCTCTGACGGTGGCCTCACAGACGTAAGGCCCTACGCTGAAGGTCCCGTTGAAGCCCTGTCTGCTGTCATAGGAGGCCAGCACCAGCCTCCCGTGACTGTGCAAGGTTACTCGAGTCTCCGGATCCGTGGTGCGGCAAGGTATGATGGCGGAATCGTCCTCTTCCACGATGACCAAAGAATCTGTCATCCCAAGAGGCACAAAGGCCATGTCTGGGTCTGTGAGAGAGAGAAAGAGAGAGAGAGGGGGAGAGAGGAGAATCTATTAGGGTCTTATTTCATTTTTACACACATATGCAGGGGAAAAAAATGTACCGTTGGTGGCATCATCATCATCACCATCGTGCTGGTGGCACTAGGGATACATCTCATAGGGTCACACATGCTAGACAATTCTCTACCACCGAATTACACCCCCAGCATTATTCTTACTAGGTATGAATGTTACTTTTGCACTTATATCCAAGAGTCACCAACATTCATTATTTTGACAAGCAGAAAGTAACTTTAAAAAACAACATCAACATCAACAACAACAACAACTAAATGCTGGCAATCATTAGAAATGCCAGTCAGGACGCCCAGTCAAAATTCTGAAAACTAAGAGAACAGTTATAATCCTTGTCTCTTTTACTTTTTGTTTGTTTTTGTTTGTTTATTATTTTGCACCCTCGTTGTGTTTGGTTTTGTGTAAAATGAGGCCTTGCTGTCTTTCCCAGTCTGGATTAGAACATGTTGATGGCCCAGAGTGCTCTTACTGACCTTGACTCATGGTCAATCCCCTTGGCTCTACTTTCCTAGAGCTAGATCATGGGGATCAGTGACTTTGTCCAACTATACTTCTTATCTCACGAACTGCTCTCAGAAACCCCTACTGCCTATAGCCGGTATCATGGACAAGTAGCACAAAGATCTCTCAAAACATGAGCTCAGGCTGAGGGTGGGTTGCAAAGAGCACAGGCAGAGCATGCTCTCTCTCGGCTACCCAAAGACCCCAGTCTCAATGCCCGGCATGGATAATTCCACAGTTGGAAGCCTTTCTCTGCAAAGCGTCTCTAGCTGAGCTGCTGCGGTAAGGGGTGCTAAGAGTCTGCAGCATCAGCTGCAGAAGGGCCCAGCTTTATAAATGCCCAGGAGAAGGTCCCATAGGAGAACAAGACAGGATAGTGTTGGATCATGTTTGTACTGGAGGTGGGGAATGAAAGAAAAAAAAATCCAGATAGTTTAGGCAGAATGAAAGTTCAAGCTCCAGTTTTAATGAGCCTATAGTCCACCTGTTCACAGCATGGAGAAAGCCCTCCAGGATTAGAAAATCTCACTAAAGAAAACCACATGTTGTCATCATCTTCTTCTTCATCATCACTAATGTGTAGCATTAAAGTGACATTCTAAATATCTGCCCTTTTCACAATAAAATACGCTAGTGTTAGAAAAGACATTCCAGAGCTGGAGAGGAGTAAAATGGTTGTCATGTGAACGTGAGGACCAGAGTTTAGATCCCCACCACCACCTGTGTCCATGCAGTAAAAGCAGGGTGTAAATGGTGGTTGCCTGTACTCCGTTCCCCAACAACATAAATTCCCATCGTTCTAACTTGTGTCCTGAGTTCCAAACACTTGAACCCTGTTCACAAAGTGTTCAGACAGGTATGCATCCATTTCAGGTTCAGATAGGTAGACTGATGTCCCCACGCTTTGGTTGGGCTTTCCTTTCCAATACTAATCTTCCCTGCTGCCGAATGCTACCTATATGACGTGTTGGTAACACCAGGGTACTTCTTTGTACAGCTATTCGTGTCGGGAGACAACGCTACCTACAGAACCCGACAGCTACAGATTGGCGAAGGCTCAGAGTAGGGTAAGGTGGGCGGCAGACAAAACGCAGCTCAGGATTTCAACTAACCCTGGATCCCAGAGAAAGCACATCCCTCCGACCACAGCGGGCTTAAGGGTCTAAAGCCTAGCCCTGTAGCCCTCAGAACTAAAGTCACACTCCCCAGCAATGCTTCCTGACAGGGACTGAGGATACCTGAAGCCCATGGGTAAGAAGGCAATGTAGTATCAATCCATCTAATGGAGTCCAGCAGGTCTATGCAGGACCCTCCCTCTCCTTTCCTAGGTCTTGTCCCTTGCATGTAACACTTCCATCTTGGCATCTGCCTCTCGGCAGACACGGGATCATATCATTAAAACTCCCCTAAATGTTAATGGCAAAGGACAAAAGAATTCCTTCTCACTCTCCAAGAGTAAATGCACATTTATATGAAAGCTGAAACGGAAGTGGCTATTTGGAATCTATCCTATTGAACTGTAAGCATCCAAAGCAAGGCCTGCTGCCTGTTAACCCTGCCTCCTACACAAAGCATGGGGCCTGGTAAGTGCTTGCTCATACTGACTGAACCAAATAGAATGACAACATTTGATTTTTTTCCCTTGCACCATCCCAATAAAAGACATGCCACAGTGAAGACTTTTCAAAATTAATAAAGCCCTGACATTGACAATAAATGTTTCTCTGGGTAGAACCTACAGCCTCCCACGTGCTGGGGAGTTACTGAGTTAGATTCCCAGATACAAGTCTTTCTTTTTCAAATAACATGTATTTGTTTGTTTGTTTTGTGTGTTCGTAAGTCATCATCATCTGAGTGTATGTCGGTACATTACATGTATGCAGTGCAGGTAGAGGCCAGAAGAGGGCGCTAATCTCCAGGACCGGTGATAACAGAGGGATGTATCTCTGTGAGTCCTAGGAACCAAGCTTGGGTCTTCTGCAAGAGCTGCAAATGCTCCCCAAACCAGAACCATCTCTCCAAGCCTCCCATGAGGTTTTCGAGATTTGAAGGTGCAAATGACCTGTATTTAATTTGTGTATTTTGCTGGTCATAATGTGGGTAGTCTCCACTGCTTGAGAGGCTGAGGCAGGAGGACTAGTTGAGTCTAGCAGTTTGAGGATAGCCTGGGCAACATACCAAGCTCTCATCTCAAAAGCAACAGCAAAGCCTTTCCATGTGTAAGACACTCGTAGTGAGCACATGTGGGCTGGTACCTTCACCATTCATGTGCTTTTCTATGGCCTGGCTCTGATTTTTGTAAAGATATGTTGTTATGTTTTAACGTGTGTTTCATGATACATGTTCAGAAGCCAAGTACTGTCTCTCTCTGTCTGGCAGAATCCTAACCGGGCACTCATTGTTTCTAATGTTTTAAAACTATATTCAGTACTGTTTGACGACTTTTTTACATGTTTAAAATGTTGCTGGACTTTTGTACTGTTTGCCAAACTTACATAATAAAGGAAGTGCCGTGTTTATTTCAAAAAAAACAAAACAAAAACAAAACACAACAAAAAACAAAAACAACCAAACAAACAAAACACCTGAGCCTGGTAACAAATGTGCATAATTCTGTGACTCGGGAAGTGAGATCAGAGAATGGTAAGGTCTGGTCTACATAAGGAGACCTTATCTTAAAAACAAAAGCAAAAAGCAAAAACAAAACCAGCAAGCTAAGCATCTCCATACCTTTAATCCTAGCACTCACAAGCCTGAAGCCATGGGTTTGCTTTGAACTGGAAGACAGCCTGGACTACATGGCAAGTTCTAAGACAACAAAAGTCTCAAGACCCAAAGACAGGCAGGCAGGCAGGCAGACAGGCAGGCAGACAGGCAGGCAGACAGGCAGGCAGGCAGACAGGCAGACAGGCAGACAGGCAGACAGGCAGGCAGGCAGGCAGGCAGGCAGGCAGACAGGCAGGCAGACAGGCAGGCAGACAGGCAGGCAGGCAGGCAGGCAGACAGGCAGGCAGGCAGACAGGCAGGCAGACAGGCAGACAGGCAGGCAGGCAGACAGGCAGACAGGCAGACAGGCAGACAGGCAGACAGGCAG
>NW_021604791.1:7845439-7851896 GCF_004785775.1 Grammomys surdaster
CAGGCAGACAGGCAGACAGGCAGACAGGCAGACAGGCAGACAGGCAGACAGGCAGACAGGCAGACAGGCAGACAGGCAGACAGGCAGACAGGCAGACAGGCAGACAGGCAGACAGGAAGACATAGATCTAAGGAGATGGCCCAGTGAGTAAGAGCACTTGCTTTAAAAGCATGAGTACCAGAGTTCAAATCCCAAAGCCTCATGTAAAAAGAAAAAAAAATCTATATCCTTAGCTCTATGGAAGGCGGAGGCAGGAGGATAGCTTGAGTTTGCAGGCTGCCGACCTAGCTACAGCCTCAGTAAGAGTTCCAGTGAGAGACAGAGACAGACAGAGACAGAGAAAGAAAGACAGAAACAGAGAGAGAAAGACAGAGAGAGAGACAGACAGACAGACAGAGATGAAGGAAGGAAAAAACTTTTCTACCTTGCAATTTCTCTGCAATAAGCATTTATGAATAACTCAACATGGTGACTTGGAGGTAGGCGGGGCAGGAGGCGGGGTGGTCCAGGAGCCCTGCATCTCACCTGGTACATAGATGTAAATGTGCCTGCCTTCGATCTCACTCTCTTCGGTCTGAGTGTGATTGTAGTAGCAAGTGTACCATCCGGTGTGGGCCGCCGAGGCGTTGACCACTTCCAGCACCGTGACAAAGAAGTCACTGTTGTTCCCCTCGTTTCTGATTTCCACGTTGGGGTCGTCTTCTTCAGACATGGGGTGCTGCCAGCTCACTTCACTCTGCCCAGAGCATCTCAGAGAAAAGGACGAATTCAGCTGCACAATCTTCTCATTCTCATCCGGGAGGATAGTGGGTAACAGGAGCTGGCAGGAGATGAGGCTCGGCCCTGTAGAAATCAACAGCCATTGAATGGGCTGAGCCAGAAAGAACGGCTTCTCCAGAGCACTGAGAGTAGTCACAGTGGCTGCTTATATGAACAACGGCCATTTCTACGTGAAACTCCATGGCTCTGGGTGCCCATGAAAGGCTCCCCATTATGACAGCCCCTGCATCTGCTGAGGGTAACAAGTGTTTTAACGGCCTCAGCAGCCCCGCCAAACACCCCATATTCACCCCTCCAAACACTCAAATGGATAAAGGATGTCTGATTCCAATTCCATATTTCACACTCTTATGGTGTGACCATAAAATATTCCAGTGCGGTCTGGGCTCCAGCACATATGGCTTCTTTATCATGCATATGCCCTGCAGAAGTTTCCCTTGATTTAAAAAAAAAAAAATTGGGCAGGAGATGTGAGAAGAGGGTTAGGGAGAGCTCCCCCCCACCCCCCTGCACAAAGCAGTGATCTGGGCTCACTCAGGAATCACTCGTCTTCCCTAGCTGCCACCCTCTGGCACGCCATGTCTCCTTAATGACTTCCAAAAGCCAAAGCAGGAAGACATGGGTTTAAATTCACAAATAATAAATAAAACGCAGGCAGGGAGGGTCTTGAAACTAATCTCCAAGCTTCACATTTCAGCCTAGCATCCCTGGTCTAACGAGAAGAAGGAGACACGCTCTGGCTTAAATTATTAATTAATGGTCTCTAGTTTCCCTCGGTGCCTAACTTTAGAGTAAGGTCCGCAACATATAAACACATGGATAAAAATCTACCAAGTGCCAGGCAAGCGCTCTACCACTGAGCAACCCCCACCTCCTGCTTTTCACATTTTGTTTAAAGACGAGGTCTTACTATGTAGCCCTGGTTACATGATCTTCCTGCTACATCCTCCTAAGTGGCTGGGATTACAGGTTTGAGTCACTAGGCCTGAGAAGGATGCCCAAGTCTTTATTCTATTTGAACATGCTTACATGGTTCTGCCCCTCCTTTGCCGTAAGCCCATGTCAGAGAGAAGAAGAAGGTAGCGGGCAAGTTTAGACAACGTGTCGAGATTATTCATACCCTCAGACCACCGACAGAAAGTGTTTGTTTTGAAATGGAGTTGGTGCCATTTAGCAAAGGGACATCAAAAGTTCCTCTGGTCACCCTAGAGAACTGTTGGTTCTTTGGACCTATGTACAGGTGAGAGGCCCATGGAGCATAGACATTAGCTCCCTGGAACAGTGAGCTAGGAGAACAAGGATACATGTGTGAAGGTACAAACCTGTGAGGAGACAGCTGAGGACCAGAAAGGCCTGGTGGGAGGTCCCCATAGCTCCTGAGACCTGCAAAAGACAAAAGACAAACATAAACAAGATTAGCCAAATGGGAAACCACTGATGAACCAGGTTCTTCTGCAATGGGAATCCTTCATGGTACCATCAGTAGAAGCATGTCCCAGCTTAAGGTTGACAGCTAACACACTCAGACAGCTAAAAGGGAAGTATAAAAGAGCATGGTGGAGCCTGGAAATCATGCTAGTGTCTGCAGACCCTGTCTCTAGGAGGGAGGGGGAAGGAATAAATGGTACGGACTTTCTCAGCATCTAAGCTGGAAAAGTCTCTTCATGTGGCCTGCCCTTGCTTCATATCAGCAGTTTGAGTCTTCTTACTTTCAGAAAAGTTCCTTGGGCTGGAACAAACAATTTTACAATAAAAAGTGGTCTCGAGGTAGCCACTATTAGAAGCCAGGCTATTAGAAGCTTGCAAAGCCCAGGACAGGTGCACAAACAAAGGCACAATAGAGAGAAAGGAGGAGAGACCCAGCATGGTGGGTATACACTTAAATTTCATCGATTCGGAGGCATGGAAAACATCACTCATTGTCAAGGTCTATGTAGACCAAATGCTGGGGAATAGAAAGGCTCCTTCTTAGAAATCTCTATACAGGGGAGCCTCCATCTGCACCCTTACAGTTTCTTACTTTGAGGCATAGAAGTTTAGCAAATGATCCAAAAACACATAGCCGGGGCAGATCTAGGACTGCGTGCGTGTGTACGTGCGTCTGTGTGTGTGTGTGTGTGTAAACATACATACGTGCATGTGTGTACAGGTGTATGTGGAAGCCAATGATTGACATCTGATGACTTCCTCATCAGTCTACACTATTTTTTCTTAAGCAAGGTCTCTGTCTGAAGCTGGAGCTCACCAATGTTGGTAGACCAGCAGGCAAGCAATTCCTAGGGATCCGAGAAAGGTTAGCCTTTCTGCGACCACTTTTTCCTAATACAACCTGCCCCTGACCCCTCTCCTTCTCTGCACACCACAATTAGAAAACCTAATTGCAGGGTTGTGAACCAAATGCACTTAGAAAGATGCTGTCTCGCTTAATGGTCTCTGAGGATGTTGGCAGGTGCTGGGGGGGATGTAGGGTTTCCAAACTGCTGTGGCGATAGCCACAGGAGGCTCCAGAGCCAGGCTGGTTGCCTGATTTACCACAATTAGCAGTAAGAGCCTGTGTGTTTGTACACAGAAACATCAACCTCCCACCGATAATCCACTTGGCCAGGCTGGGGTTTTATCACATTCCCAGGCTGGACCTCCCCAGCCAGGATCAACAGCTTTGGATCTTTCAAGCCCCACTAAGCTCAAGAAAGAGGACTCAGTACACAGACAGACCAGGTTCTGAAGAATGGTCCGCCCCAGCCAGGCTCCAACAAATTTCCTTCTGTGTGTCCAGATACGGTGGACTTGCTGCCAGGGATGATGATTTACTGGCGTTCAAAGTGGGCAATGAAAACAGAGCCTCCAAGAGGGAGATAACATTGCAAATGTCCACATGTGTTTGCTTGAGATTCTGAACTCCTGACTCTGATCGCAGTTACCTGGCTAGCAAAGCTGGGCATATTTATGAAGGTGCGTGCCGTTACTCATCTGAGACCCAGACAGTCCAGCCATGAATAACTGTAGCACGTCTGTCCCATAGTGAGAAAGAGTGCCCAAGGGGAGAGGAAGAGACTCCCTGTGCTTGCTCTACTGAAGATCTCCAGAAGAGAGTCTTGGTTTTACTGGTGCTTTCCCACTCTGCAGGTACCATTCCTTAATTAGTTGCTTGCAGTTGGGAACATCCACATCTCAGACATACAGCTAGAGGGAGCTGAGGTCACAAAATCTGAGGCTTGTGGCACTGTGAGTTGCTGTGATGGGGACTAAACACTTTGCAAGGAGAAATAACAGATTTAATTTTTTAAAAAATCATGAAAGGGGCTGGTGAGACAGCCTGATGACCTGAGTTAGAACTCCCAGATTCAAATGCTGAGAAGAGAGAGCTAACTCTCCCACACGTAATCCGCCGGCCTCCACCTGTGTACTGCGACACACGGACAGATAATAAATACATGAATGTATTTTTAAATTAAATCACTTATTAGCCAGGAATAGTGAAGTTGAGACAAAAGTCTAGCCTGGGCTCTAAGAGACTTAAAGATTTATTTATTTTATGTGTGTGAGTACACTGCCTCTTTTCAGACACACCAGAAGAGGGCATCGGATTCCATTACAGATGATTGTGAGCCATCATGTGGTTGCTGGGAATTGAACTCAGGACCTCTGGAAGAGCAGTCAGCGCTCTTAACTGTGGAGCCTCTCTCACTTCATCACAAATAGATAAATAGGTAAAAAAAATTTTTCTTGCTCCCATGTTGATTTCATGTTGGATGTCAGTCTCCTACCTCTGTGTTCACAGCTCAAAAACCATGTCACAGTTGGAGAAACAAGCTAGGATGTGAGATTGCTGTCCCGCTCACTCTCAGGTGCCATGGGACATCTCCAACCAGTGGTTCTTACTCCTTCTCAGGACACACAATGCACATCACATACATCAGACTAGATTCTGATTCCAACTCTGACACCCTGTCTATCCTGTCTATCTTCTCTTACTTGAAACCAACCATCGCTGGCCTGCCAACTTGCCTGTGTCCTAAAAGGACTAATGTACACAGTTTCAAAGTGCTTGGTGCTCACTTTGACTCTTCCTGCAGAGTTCTAAGATGTTAGAGAAGGCCAGGTCCACTAACTCCTCCTTACTAAGCAAGTGAAGCCGTAGACTCTTCCTTCTGCCTAGTGGGGAAGAAGATATAAACCTCTAGCTGCTATCTCTGTGACGAGTCTGCAACTTAACTAACACATACAATCCTAAACACAGAAATCAAAGTGATTGCAGCCACTGATTCCACCCAACCCCTTCCCATCCCTCCCTTCTTCCTTCCTTCCCTTTCTATTCTTCCATATACACGATGTAGCCCAGGTTGGCCTTGAACTCAAGACCCCCTTGCTGCAGAGTGATGTACCATCAGAGCTAGTCATCCCACTACAAAAGTGAAAACTCCTGAAGGTGATTCTCTTACCAGAGACCACAGGGCAAGCTAGAAAGTAAACAGGATGCAAGCCTTCTTCCAGACGGGCTAACCATTCCCCCTGAGTCTGGGGCCAGCTTCCCTGACAGTAAGGGTGAAAAACATGGATTCTGCTGCTCAACCACTGGACAATGAAATCCACCCCACCCTGTCCCAATTAAAGACTACAGGAGACTCTCAGCCACCAAAGCCACCAAGGCCTTTCAAGACTCAGATTTCCAAGGTTTGGTTAATTTCAGCTCTCCTAAGTTAATTCTAACTATGAAAATAACACATCTCGGTTTTTTGTTTTGTTTTCCTCTCTCTCTACTCAGTCTCAGAACTTCAGCCCAGGCAACTTAAATACGGGTCTGCAATGGCGGCCACTTCTGCATTTTCTAGCCCAAATTATATTTCTGAGGACCTGCACCCCACCAGGGTCTGTGGTGTTTTGATGTACCAGAGCACACTATTAGATCTTCCAGTAAGGGGCAGGGGCTGGGACACTTTTACACACGTGCATTTTAAGGGACAGCCTGGGTTCTTAGCCTTCCCAGTCTCTTTGCACCAGATAAGTAACTATGAAAAAACTAAAGTAACACGTCCTTTAGCCTGTCACTAAATGAATAGAAAAATCGACCAGTGGCTTGAAGTCACAAAGCCCACACACCGGGTTTACAGAAGGACAAAGACCCTGCTCCTGTCCTTACGGGTCTGCTCACATAAAAACTGTTCATTATGTACGAGTAACGGAGTAGCAATTAAGGCTTGACATAGCTCAACCATGCAGTGCTTACTGAGCACTAGGAGGGGCTGAATTTGATCTCTAGACCACACACACACACACACACACACACACACACACACACACACGGACTCACACAAAGTTAGAAACTACACAAACGTCTGAAAAATAAAATGTGCTTCTTCCAGTGATTGTTGCAGGCTCACAGGAAAGAAAAGTTAGTGAGATCATCTTTGTGCTCCTCAAGAGCAAAAGAAGACACAGTGGCTAAGGTCACTGAGTGTTCTCTGGGTTCAAGTCCCAGCACCCACGAGGTAGCTCAGACTCAAGAACCTGAAACCCTCTTTTGACCTTAGAAGAGGCCAGGCATGCACAAGACTGATATATACATAAATGCAAAAAACACCCATACACCGGAAATAAAATTTAAAATTTTGAGACGGGGGAAGGAGAGGGAGAGGGAGGGAAAGAGAGAGAGAGGGAGAGGGAGAGGGAGGAAGGG
>NW_021604791.1:7854896-7864821 GCF_004785775.1 Grammomys surdaster
AGAGGGGGAGAGGGGGAGAGGGGGAGAGGGAGAGAGAGGGAGAGAGAGAGAATTTCCCTCCTACCAATACTTGCTTGGAATTTGCCAAGCCCGCCCAGAGGCATATGCAGTTCTTTAGAATAGACAGCAGATGGCAGTGTTGGTTCAAGAACCAGTGTCCTGCCGACTCTGAGCGGCAGACGCCATTGAAACCAATTCTGACTTAGAATGTCCCAACTTTCACAATATCTTAGGTTAAATTTTACTTTTAGGTTTCGTGACGACTTGTACTTGAACTCCGAGGCGTGGAAGCAGAAATAACTAAACCCGTTTCTAACATGCTAAATTTGGGGAAGGGGGGGGCCTCCAGAGAATTCAGTGAGGAACAAACATTCCGCCCCATCGTCACCGTCAGCATAATTATCATCACCACTGCCCAGAGAGGGACCAAGATGCAGCCGTGCCTTAAGAGCCAGGACGATAGCGCTGTTGACCAGGCCTCAAAGGCACTACAGGACTGGTCACTTGGGTTTAGGGGAAACAACACCCTTTGACTTTCCACCCACCCCTCCAGGCATGAAGGCTACCTGGACCCTCCCAGGACGCCATTCCCTTGCACTCCGTTCTGTCCGCTCGTAAACCCGCCCCCGCGGGGTCCCTGCAGCCTGGCTGCTTTGAAACGACTTTTCCCATCGCTCGGTAACGCCGGGTCGTAAAACAAACAGCAACAAGTCGAGGGAGCTTGCACCGGGGTGCACAAACCGGCGACTGTCCCCCAAGATCTCGCTGGATCCGGAATCCCACCCCCTCCACCTACCTTCTGCTAAATTAAGATGCCCCAACCCTCCAGCTCAAACCCGGACCCTCAGCCAAAACTACTCAACCTAACGCCTCTGCACCAACATAGCGCCTGCAGGGAAACTCAAGAACGACCCAGGTGAGCCCCAATTCTGGCGCACCAGGGTCCCGGCAGGGGGACCGCCCGACCGCCTAGGGCTACAGGGACAAGGGTCGCGCTGCGGGAGCCACTAGAGGGCGCGGCGACCCCGCTGATCTTACCCGCTGGCTCCGGCGTCGCTCACAGCTCAGGCTCCAGGTCCCCTACAGCGCTGCGCGCACTGCGGCCGATTCTCCCGGAGGTTCCCCGCTAGCACGCTCCGGATCCCGACCACCTTCTCTCTGGGTGTCTGTGACTGTCCGTGACTGTCTGTCTGTCTCTCTGTCTCTCTCTGTTTGTCTCTCTGCCTCTAAGTATGTTTCTCTGTCTCTCTCCCTCTCCCTCTCCCTCTCCCTCTCCCTCTCCCCCTCTGTGTGTGTGTGTGTCTGTCTGTCTGTCTCTACACACACACACACCCACCAACACTCTCCTTGTCTCCCTCAACCCCCGCGCCACAAGAGCGCCACCAAATACCAGGAGACACGGATCTATCCGATGAGACCAAGACCAAGCCCCTTCCCTCCCAGCTCAGGACTGCCGCGGCCGCCGCGCCCCAGGCTCTAAGCTCAGCTTTTGCATTGTTTTCAACTGCGACCTGAGAGGAGACTGGGCAGGGTGGAGGGAGGGGGCCAGGTTTAGGGTTACAGGCGAGCAACAGCGCCTCCTGCAGCCCAGGCAGCGCCGCCCGCAGCCGCCAGAGCCAAAGGCTGGACCAAGCTCTGTGCATTTGAGTCTCGAGTGCCCACCTTGCCCCTTTGGTGCCCTGTCCCTGGGTACCCCTGCTCCCTCCCCGCCCTTCATGCCTCTAGCTTCTCTACCTCCCGGGAGGAAGGAAGCTCAAGTAGACGGAAGAGATTCCCCAAGTCCGTGGTTTACTTTTGTCCCCTCCTACCGTCTAATTTCCCAGCTTGAATTCCTGGTTCGCCCTTCAGTTTAAAACAAAAGAAAAAGACATTGAACTACTTTAGAAGAAAAAAAAAAAGCACCGATGAGGCCGGGAATCAGAACGCAGTCTGGAAACGCTGCTTCCCCGGACTCTGCATCTCACGCTGTGTGCTATCCTACCAGACCCTTTCTACTGCTCCTTCTCAAGGCCGATTGCCTCCGGCCAACCCAACCATCAGGGGCCGGACTGTCGCTGAGCCTCTCACCTTTGAGTCACCTATCCAGCTCTCCAGACGGCCACCTTTAACCTGGATGCTACTCACTGAGGGCCAGAGGGGGTCCCACCCTTCGAGGTCGGCAGGCAGAAGGATAGTCACCACGTCCCCAGGTCGCGCGCAGCCTGGGTCCTGTCCCCAGGAGGCAGAAAGCCCGCCCGCCCGCCTCGGCGCCTGACGCGTTTGCAGCTGGAAGCTCAGCCTGAAGCCCCTCCCCCTGCATCCCTCCCCAGCCCGCGCCCAGGAAGAAAGTTGGAGCCCCTGGGCCCAGATCTGGGAGGCCAGGTTCTGAGTCTAATCCCTGGGGGTCTGCAGGCTAAAGCAAAAGAAGGGAGCCCTGGTAATAACCAGGGGAGTTAGACTGTCTGTGTTCGCTCTCCCTCTCTCCCTGAGAGCTTTGTAAACCCAGCTGGGCTAGAGTCAACCCAAAAACAGGACCTTTGCAAGAGTTCCAAAGCAGGAACTGACCACGGCGACAAATGAACTGGTGTGTCACAGGCATGCACACGCACACACACACACACACACACACACACACACACTCCTGTTGGGGGATCGAAGGAGTCCTCAACAAGAGGAGTTTGGAAAGAACGAGGCTGAGAGGGAGGAGAAGACGGAAAGCCTTGGTCCGGGGAAAATCCTAACACACAAGAGAGGTTATGTAAACGCCAGTGCGACCGCAGAGGAGGTGTGCACCCCAAGAGCGCCCTCAGCCCCGCGCCTCTTCTGCGACTTTGGGTGTTAAATCTGGGGCTGTGCAGCTGCGGACCACAGTGCGGGTTGACACTAGAGGCCTCCTCCGGCTCCTCAAGGCTGCCTAAGACTGATCCGAAACCATTCAGGAGAAGCAATTCAGTCCAAAACATTGAGCAATTCCGCCACGAAGCCAAAAAAACCATTTCCCACACCGCCCGGCCTGGGGCTTTTCTGGGCAGCTCTGTCCGACGCTGGGCAGCCCAGACTTACAAAGTGCCACCCACGCCCCCTCCCCACCTTGGGCTCCCCCCACGCACACCCTCCAGGGGTGGACTGAGTGACCAAGGTCTTCCAGGCATTTTCCTTACATCTAGAGGTCTTAGCAGAGCTGGGAGCTCCTAGGCGCGAGTCCTGCAAGAGCCCCAAAGCAGACAAACAGGCCAGCACTTCCTTTCTCGCCAAGGCCGCTCGCCAAGTCACTGGCAACTCCTGCACACCTGGCTGCGAGGCTCTGGCTTGGTCCTGCTGCAGACCGGGGCCATGACTGCCTTTCTCTGCAGACTGTCCCACATCCCTTACAAACAGAAAGAATCGCCGACCACGGACGGCCGCCTGCTTTCCCGGCCCTGCTGGAGTTTGGCCGGGGAAGTTAATCTCACATGTATAAACTGATTTCCAAGGGGATAACGGTGAAGGAGGGAGGGCTGCTTGGAGACCGCTCCTGAGCCTTGCAGGGTACTGGGCGTTGGGAGCAAAAGCGGGGAACACTGGAGAGGTTGCGTTCAGGCGACCAGTGCCACGCACCCATCATCCCAGGGCAGAGAGGCACTCAGAGTTCTGGAGGCAGAAGGAGAGAGAGTGGTTGGCCTCTTCCATTTCTGCTTACCTGCATCCACGCCTGTCCTTTCAGAGTTGTCCTGACTTCTTCACAAGAGGCCAGGGATCTTGCCTCTTTGCTGCCTGCGGCCAGGACTAAGCAACAGCCAGGCCCCCCGGCCCTGCAGAAACGACTCCACTGGAGACGCAGGCGAGCGGAGTGGGGGTGGGGACTACAGAGCACAATGAGGGCCCCTCGGAGTGCAGTTCGAAATTCCTCAAATCCCAGTTGCTGGAATGCGAGGCCAGGACTACTTCTTCACTCGGGGCCAAATGTGTTTGTCATTATTCCAGATCGCTCGTCCGCGCCGCCGCCGCCTGCGTCGCCTGGGTGAGAGGCGCACTAACCGAGCGCACGATTCCGCCCGCGGCGTCTAGCACCCAAGTAATTTGCTTCGAACTCTCCGGAACCCTCGGAGCCCGCACCCCTCGCCCGCGCGCCCCTCTCGTGGTGCCGCAGCCGCCACCGCCGCGCTCAGGTCTGACCCCAGATGTTTCCAGCAGCAGCGCCGTCCAGTAATTACGAGGAATCGACTGGCGCCGAGTGTGCCCGGCCGGCATCCGAGGTCCGGCCTCCTCCAGCCGAGCCCTTCACACCTCCCTTTTTTCCTAGCCCTTTCCCGCGCCCCACTCTGCGCCCCTTCACTCCCCTCCTCCACTTCTCCTGGTGCACCCCCTCCCCAAGCTTCGCGCCACACCACCCGCTACAGAGCAGTCCCGCCAAACCGCGGGCGACGAATGAAAATACTCATTAAAAACCTGTCCTCTTCTTCCATGACCCACTGCCAAGAGGCCAAACACCGCTGCTCCCACTCTCAGTGTTACTTGGTGTTCGTCCCAGTAAGCACGAATGCCACCCCCACCCTAGAGGGAAAAAAAAAACCTCAAAAATGTAAGCCTAACAATTTCTTTGGGACGCTATAGGATTGTGTATAAAAACATTGCTTTTAAAAATAAGTCTGGAATTTCTTTTTTATCTTTGACTCTCTAATGGTTGCTACCCCCATCCCAGTGAAGTTTATTCAGAATAAGTTACTTTCTGGACGGATAACTGAATTCAGCTGTTTTGTTTTTGTTTTCCTCGTTGCCCCAAATTTGAAGTTACTTAGCTTCTTCCAGCCCCAAGTTATGATCGGGGACCTTCTTTAGAAACAAAAGTCACTTTTTCCTCTCCCTTACCTTCTCCTTCTATGTCAATTTGCTAGAAAAATCCGATACCCGGAGTAAAATGTAAGCCCCAAGCCTCCAGTCCTCGCCCGCAGCTCCTCTGTTTGTTTCTCTCCCTCAAGCTCCAACAGTAATGGGCTCAAAACCCGCATTTTGTAATTGATTCAATGTTATAGTCCATCCTCCTAAAACTAATCATTTGCTCAAAGTAAATAGCTGTCAGGAAATGAAGTCCCCCCCCCTCGGTCTCTTCAAAATAAAAGTTTCCCTCGGACTCCTTGCTCTCTGAATCTCTCAGGCTCAGACCTCTCCTTTGCTTTTTGCTCTTATGCAATCAGGGGGGCCAGTCCCAACCCCTAGACTTCAACAACAACGGGGGGGGGGGGAGCAAACCAGATGGGGTGGGGGTGGCTGAAGGGGGAGGTGTTGACGTTCTGCCGGGAAAGAGGTTTCATGAAACTACAAACAGCCATCATTTCCAAAATGAGTTGACTTCCCAATTTGGGGGAGGGGGTGTGCTATTGTTTTGTATTCTCTTAAAAAAAATACACGTAAAATTACTGCTTATTTCTAAAACGAATATAAATCTAGGATTCAAATTATCCCTTCTATAGGCAGCCCAGGCCTCGCTAGAAATATGGCCCTGGGGAGAAATCCTAACACGGCTGCGTCGTTTTGAACTGGGGGTCTTAAGGGAAAGTGCCGTGTAGTTGCTAATCCTTTAATGGGATTACGAAACTGTGGGGTCTAATAGAAAGATGATGGGTTTTTGAAAGGCTGGATTGCAAATAACGGTTGCTCAGCGTACCTTTGGGATGTTCTCCGGAAGAACGACCTTTATCCCTTTGGAGCCACTTATCTGCTCCTGCCTTTGTTTTCAGGGTTATCTGGACCTCGCTTCTTCTATCTTCATATGAAAAAGCCCAGGGTAGGCGTGACTACTATACGCCAGCCCTCTGCATCTTGATGGCAGAAGGATTTTTGACTCTCCTAAATTCCACCCTTCCTTCTGAATGGGTCGCACACGACATACCCTAGGATATTCAGGATGTGAGAGCCACAAACCAGGGAACCCAAGACACCCAGCGAAGAGACAGTTGGGACACGGCGATCCTGCTGGCGAGGGAAAGGGGGCGCTGACACTCCAAGAACCAAACCTGGGCGAAGCGGGACTTCCCGGAGCGGGTGGGGGAAGGGAGGCACTTCGACTTGCGCTCTATTTCTGAATGCTTTTGGTGGAGGAGATGAAAGTAGGTCTCTATCTCCCCGCCGCCGCCACCACCACTACCTCAATCTCACACACCAAAATCAAAAACGGACAGGATGGCCAGGTGGATAACAAAACGTCGAATAACCGTTGGTTGTTTCATCACGATAGTGGACGTGAGGCTGGGGTCAGTCACAGAGATTTCCCCCCAAAATGCCGAGTGCTCTGCCTAAACCGGAGAGGACCATGGGGGTGTCAGGCTCGGGAAGAGGATGCCTGGGGCTGGGCTGAGAGCCTCAATTCTCCTCCGCCCTTCTGCACGCCCGCCTCTGGTGTATCTTCAGCTCGGGTGACTGCCCTGCTCGCTATTACTTCCACATGTTCCTTCAGGAAATCATTGAAGGCGAAATGTATGAACAGCCCCTTGTTCGGAATGCTAGCAGGATACCGTAATGTTTGTAGATAATGAACAGGATGCTAACGACTCCTGCGAGCGCGCTTTTACACACACACACACACACACACACACACACACACACGGAGCGGGGGTGGGTGGGAGTGCTTTCAGCTGTTGTTAAAAGCAAGTCAAGATTTAGGTTTTTATAGCAAGTACCCAAGGAGGCTGAGGCTGAGATCCTGCAGAGGAGGGCCTGCTTTGCAACGGACACCCTGCCAGCTCTGTCCCACTCACTACCAGGGTCTCTCTCAAGCTGGGCCCCTGCGTTCTCCCTCCACAAATGGTAACTTCACAGTTCATTTCCGAGCAGTTTTAAAGGAGTCCGAAAAGCGGGCCGGCCCGGGTATCCTGGGGCAGTAACTCCTCGGGAGTTTAAAGTGGGGAAATGGATGACTATGGAGCACCCAGTTGCTCTTCTGGTAGTAATTACCTGCCTAATTTAAATGATGCCTTTGTTATGATCATTAACAAACATTTGCTAAAGGGTTCCATGTGTCACATTCCCTAAGGTTTAAAGGCCCGGAGAGCTGACTCCGGGGAGAGTGCCCCAGTAGGGGGTGGAGCAGGCAAGCAAATGGTTGGGCGAAGATCTCGCTGAGTCCCGACCCAGCGAAGCATCTGCCTTCCCTGCAAAAGCAAAATAAACGCAGTGGTCTGGAGCAGTCTCCGGGCAGCAGGCCTGTGAGTTCAGGCGGTTGGTTTCTGAAACCAGGTCCTGCTCCCGCCCTCCCACTGCTCATAGGCGGGTTTGAATCGCATTTTCCGCCCTCCACTCTCTGGGGCTGTAGGAAAGGTCCGGTCTGTGGCTGATGCTCAGCCTAGGGTGTCAGGGGGAGGGGGCAGCCCAGCTCTCACCCTGTTATTCTAAAATCTTTCCAGATTGCTCCCTCGACACCCCGGGTCCTGGGTGGTCTCGGAGCCGAAGAAGGCAAGTGCCACTGCCTAGCCAAGGTCTTTCTCCCCTCCTGAACTTCAACCCTTTGGATCTTTTCCCCTGAAGTTATGAATGAGGTTTGTCCAACAGTTGGGACCGGAGGAAACTCGACTTGTGTGAGGCCAGGAACTTGGGGAAATGGATGGAAAAAGGCAGCAGTTCTACCCTGGCCTTATGCCCCATGGCCTGCGGGCGACCAGAGCTAGGGTATGAGGGTATAAAGAGACTATGAAGAGACGCTGACTGCTATAGATGACTTAACCTTCAAGAGAGGGTCCCCGTGAACTTTTGACAGCCACATCAAAATGGTTAATTACAGGAAATAAATTCTGCCCTGCATCCTAGAATCAGAATCCAATGCCTGGCCTTTCCCACTGTTCGCCTGCACTGCCCAGTAGTACTGCCTTCCTTGGGGAATTCAAGTCCTTCTGTTGAAGATCAATTACAACCTTCAAAGCTATCACCTGTGAAAACTCACATTCAAACAAACGTGTTAATTTCTTTCAAATAAAGTCGACGGGCAGGACGAGTTGCAGGGGGCGGGAGTCTGGTTTCTTGTTTGAAAATAAAGGGGCATTTGGTCTATAGAAAAAGAAAAATACTTTGACTGCCCCTTTAACTCCTGATTGCGTCGGGAGGAGATTCCTCCCAGGCCTGGGGAGCTTAGAGCAGGCTGGAGATGCGGCAACCAGATGTCGGAGTCCCTGCGGGGAGACGGAGCAGGGCTCCACTCCAACCCTGAAGCAGCCGGAGCCGAGGGGTAGCCCACTCTTGCAAGAAGAGGAAAAGGCGTTCTGCAGAATCCAGAGGGCTGCTATAACTAGTTACCCTCTCTCCAAGATGTGTCGCCTACCTCCTCAGTGGGCGGTGGCTAGCTTACTCCAAAAGTGTAGGGCCTCCTGGGATTTCCAGGGGGTAGTGGAGAGCAGGTCCCTCAGTCCATAGCCCCAGGCATTCTCTCTAGGGTTCCTAATACAACGGCCGGTGATGGCCCTAATTGAAGAGCTTGTCTCTGTGGTACATCTCAGACGACGAGGGCTGTATACTCCTCTGCTCTCTGAATAGCGGTGGCTGGACCGGACCGCGGGGAATCTGGTCTTCCGATTCCCTCTTCTTCAGCAGAGAGACCAGCCTCCTCCTTCTAGGGATCCCGCTGCCCTACTACACCCTCCATCTCCTCAGGCCTTCGGTTTTTTTAGTTAACTTTTAATTTGAAACGCCATGTGAGAGTTGGGGGAGGGGAGGCGATTGGGAGGTCTGCTCTTTATTAGGGGCCTCCGCCGTCCAGCTTTCAGGCACACAGCTGTGGCTTCGGAGGAGAGCTGGCTCTGCTTCGGTCAGCCTCCTCTGAAGAGAGAGCCTTGTCCTCCCCAAGTCCCAGGAGAGTAGCGGGGTCTTGTGAGGTGTTCTGTTGTTTGTTTGTTTGTTTGTTTGTTTGTTCGAGTTTTGGGCAGACAAAGCCTGTGAAATGAAGAACGAATCGAACTGGCTCTTTGGATCGATGGAAAAAAATTCCAAAATAAATATTCCAAAATAAATACACTCAAATGTATGTCCTATATCCCCTATAATGCTTTACAATGGAGTCTTACTAAGCCAGAAGATGCCTCCAGCTCTGTGCCAAGTGGGAAGGTTTTAACTCTGCCTTCCCAGGATTAATGGAACAGTAGAGGCCTGCGGGAGCTAGTCATATCCCACACCCAGCCGCTGAATACCGAAACGATGGTGGGCAGGGCTTCGCTGTGGAGGAGCATGCTCTGAGCTCCTAAACGGAAAGGCAATCCACGCACTGAGGAACTCAAGGGGGCTCAGCAGAAGAGACATGGAATGGCTGGAAACCACAACAGTCCATCCGGGAATGAACAAAGACCCCAGATCTTAGGAGACTTCTAGGCTGGACACAGTGATTTACATTAGCAAAACAGCCCTCTGGAGACTAAGGACTATGATGGGTTTGAGGCAAGCCTCGACTACACAGCAAGTTTGAGGCCAGCCTGGGCTACAGGAGACTCTGTCTAGATAGAGATAGATGACAGACAGATAGACAGACAGACAGACAGATGATGGCTGGATAAAACATAAATGAATGCTGGCCTTATTCTATGACGGGAGAGACTGATAGATGTCAGGTTGGAGGGGAGGGACTGCTGAAGCAGAGCTGAGGGTGAGGGAGGCTACCACTTCAGGCCAGCAAAGAGGAAACGCCTCTGGCAGTGCTAACCTTCAAGAGAGGGAGTCACTGTGCATAGCGCTCAGTGGCTGGGGTGTGAGCTGTGGGGGAGGGGCAGCCTTAGCTCAGGTCACTGGTACCTTTTACTCAGTTGGGGAAGAGGAGCAAATTTGAGAAGGAACTTGATAAAGTCAAGTTTTTAAAAAGATTTTATTTATTTATTTATTTATTTATTTATTTATTTTTATGGTTTTTCGAGACAGGATTTCTCTGTGTAGCCCTGGCTGTCCTGGAACTCACTCTGTAGACCAGGCTGGCCTCGAACTCAGAAATCCGCCTAGC
>NW_021604791.1:7867821-7878957 GCF_004785775.1 Grammomys surdaster
TCAGACACATAAAAATAAATAAAATCGCCGGGGAGTGGTGGTGCATGTCTTTAATCCCAGCACTTGGGAGGCAGAGGCAGGCGGATTTCTGAGTTTGAGGCCAGCCTGGTCTACAGAGTGCGTTCCAGGACAGCCAGGACTACACAGAAAAAACCTGTCTCAAAAAAACCAAAAAAAAAAAAAAGAAAAGAAAAAAGAAAAAAGAAAAGAAAGAAAGAAATTTTTGCCTGCTGCATGCATGTATATGTACTATGTACATGTATGTATATGTATATGCACCGTGTACATGCCTTGTGCAGACAGAGGCCAGAAGAGAGCATTGGATCCCCTGGAACTGGAATTACAGATGGTTATGACCCACCATGTAGGAGCTGGGACTTGAACCTGGGTCCTCTAAGAGCAGCCACTACTCTTAACCTCTAAGCCACCTCTCTATTCTCCAGCCCCAATGAAGTCGCTTTTACACAGGATATATTTAAGAAAGTTTAGGAAACAAAATAACATTACAGGAAAATCTAAGGACAATCCTAGGGAGGGGACTTCTTTTTCAAAGAAACTGAGGAAGAACCAAAAATCTTTATCTCCTGAATATTTAAGATCCAGACAATGGGATCATTTGAATAAGGCAGGAGTCTGTACTTCCCACCCAGATTCAGCCTGATAAGTCCCAGCCAGACTTAAGCTGTGAGTAACTGAAGAGTCTGTGAAATAGGAACACTTTAGCTATTACATGACTGAAAAATGAGATTGCCTCTCCTTCACACATATTCTTAAATGAACAAAGTATGTGCATTTTTATTTTCAGAGGACCCACTGGCCCACAGCAGGGTTTTACAAGATCTCTGTCCTAATATTACTGAGTTCTGGCTTTCTGATTGCCACACCCACCCCTTGGAGAGACAGACAAGGATATCTTCCTGGGATAGAAAGCTACATGCCAGGTTCCAGGGACAAAGGTTGCATGTTTTTCTCTAGTAACCATCTCCTTTTTCTCTTCCTCAGGGATAGTTTCTGGAGGTCCAGGTGTTTTGTTTGTTTGTTTGTTTGTTTGTTTGTTTTTTGTTGTTGTTGTTTCCTGGTATCTTCCTTTCAAGGTCCCTCTTCCAGTTAGATCTGATCCTGAAGAAGAGTTCCAGCCAATAGGATGTGTTGAGAGTGAAATTGGGTGTCCTTCAAAGTGGATGACACACTTTTCTCAGATCTTCTTCCTGCCCTCGAAAAACAAGCAAAACAAAACAAAAAATGTGACTTAAGGTTTCCAAAGCGCCATGGACTGACGCCACCTTGATAATTTGACCAATCCTCTGTGGTACTATAAATTAGAAGGGGCCCTGACTGTCAAAGCCCCAAACCCGCCCAGATCTAAAATATGGCAGCCACAAATAACATCTTAAGACCCTTATTCTGGAGTTTTCTGTTACAGCCACACTTGATCCTAACAGATGAAAATCAGAAGACATTTACTCACTGCAACTCCAGATACAACCTCATTCATTCACTCAAAAAATAAACAAAAATAACTGTAGATGAGAGAGCTGTAACCCACAAAAAGGCCTGGCCTGGATGCTTCTCTGCCCCTGTGCTCAGTTAAGCTTTCTGCAGAATTTTCCAGCATTGAGCTCATGCTTGCTGGCCCTCTGCTTGTCCAGGCTGTCTTTCTTTTCTCTGTTCTGGTTTTTTTGTTTTTGTTGTTTAAGTGTGTGTATGTGGGGGTGTTTGCTGGTTTGAATTTTCTTTTCTTTCTTCCTTTTATTCTTCCTTTCTTTTTGGACAGGGGCTCAATATGTAGGCCAGACTGACCTCCAACTGCTGATTTCAGTGACCTTCTAAGGCCAGAGGTCACAAGCATACACCATTGTGCCAGCACCTTTATCTTTGGAAAGTAAGTGTGACACAGAAGAAAAGCAGATGAGATAACAGAATGTACATAATGGTTCTCTCTTGTCCCTTTCAGGGGCTGGGGAGGGGCTGCTTGGTTCCTCAGTTCAAGCGGCCTTCTTCTGCCTCCTAACCAGAGCCTTGAGACTACAGATGTGTAACAAGATCAAAAAGCATTTCCAGTTTGTTGTTTATGAGGTGCTGGGTTCTAACCCAGATCTCCTGCATGCTTAATAAGGCCTTTGCCGGCCACTGAGTCACACCCTCAGTTGGCTTCACAGGCCAGACCGTCCTTCTTAGTCTACATGGTCAGTCTTTTCTAACAGATGCTTTAGAACCTCAAGCCTTTCACTTTCTTTAGAAGGACAGGTGGGATCTGGAGAGGTGACTCAGCAGGTAAGAGTCCTGGCTGCTTTCCCAAAAGACCTGGAATCAATTCCCAGCACCTACATGGCAGCTCACTACGGTCTGTAATTCCAGTCCCAGGGCATCTGACACTTTCACGTAGACATACATGGAAGTAGAACACTAATGTACATAAAAAAAATTTTTTTAATGTATTTGTGTTTTGGTATTGCTGTTAGGTTGGTTGATTGGCTGACTTTTGGGGGAAAAAAAGAAAAAGATCTGGCTATGCTCTTCAAGCTGGTCAGGTACACTGCGTCCAGCTACCTCACCCACTGCTATCAGCCTTTCAAGTGACTTAAAGGTGAATTTGCTCCACACTGTGAGTTAAGAAAGCACTTCTCACCGGACAATCCTACCACAAACTATCCATGGAGTTTAGGGCGTCTGCCCAGACAATCCTACTGCAAACTATTCATGGAATTTAGGGCCAAGAAATGCAAAGTAAATGCAGAGGGATAGGGAACTAAGGGGCCTGAGAGATGTTCTGTGCTGCTCACAACCGCACTGAGGAGGCGAGGAACTCACCCCTGTGGGTGCCTCTGAGTCTTCAAGCACCTGCCTTTCTGAGTAATGGTGTCACTTAGTATAAGAATGGAAATCACCCTTGCCTTTGGCCTGTCTCCTCTAGCGGCCACCCCAAGGGGCTGTAGAAATTGACAAATGTTTATTTAACACCTCCTGTGTGCGGAACTGCGCTAGGCTCTATGATGCTGTCACGGACAAACAGCTGCTATACCAGGGCTTAGCTTTGGGCTGGGGAGACAGACAGAAAACAAACTAGGCCCTGAATAAACAGCAGGTGTGAACAGTGCTCTGAGGCCACCAGGTGCTTGAAGTCACCACGGGCAACCAGAGTTACAAAATCTTCCTTGAAGGTGATATTTAGAGTTCTGAGCAATCCTGGGGTTTGAGGCTGAGTTTGAGGTGGGGATAAACTCTGTGGTAGAATGTTTACCTAGCATGCTCAAAGATCTAATATCATGAGCTCCACACACATGCACACACACACATACATGCACACGCACACACACACACACACACACACACTCACACACAAGCTACATTTGCTCTATTTTATAAGTCATTCATAGCATGTAGGTAACATGTGTGTATATGTGTGTGTGTGTGTGTGTGTGTGTGTGTGTGTGTGTTTAGGGCCGTATGTAGACAGCATTGTAATCTCCTTCCTGAAAAAGGTTTGCAGCGCCCCCAAAGGACTGTGATGCTATGACATTGAACACACTCCTCTAAGGAGCTGTCATTGTTCAAGAGATAATCTCCACACGCACCTCCAGGATTGGCTGCTATCTGATCGAAACTGAGGTTTTAAACTGGTGATTCCCCCAAATCTGATGCTTTACCGTCATCACCGGGAGTGGCGCTATCTCGAAAGATAACGTGCCTGCATTGCTGTTGTTCAGCTTACGAGCTAATGTTCCACAGACTGACAATAAGAGAGAGACCGCCTTGGATTAGAGCATCTTTTCAATTATCCATTAAGAAATAAGATACCGAGGACCTTTCAAAGATCCCACAAGATGTGTCAGGTCTCTTATTGTGTGTATTTAGTTAATTGCTTTATTGAGTTGTAAGCGTAGTTATGAACTGAATTCACTACGCGGCAGATAGCTAAAAGGTTACGATTTATCCATGGGGCGGGGGTGGGGGAGTGTGTGTGTGGGGGGGGGACCCAACCTCTGTTGCGACAAGTTCTGAGTCTGTGAGTTTTTAGACCACTAGAGGGCACAAGAGGACAGGTCAGAATCTAAATCCGCCATAAGGCGTTCACAATGGCTGCTTGAAAGCAGGCAGAGTTCCCAACTTCTGGAGAGAAATTAGGTCACATTCTCGCCGCCCATGCCTAAGCCTGCCTGCCCCTCCTAACAGACTGTCCAGTTCGAGGTTAGCCCTGAGCAAGCTTGAGGTTACACCTCAAGGTGAAACTGTTTGGATTCATCCTCCAGACACTAAGAAAAGTTGGTGAAATCTAAGTGCTGGGAGAGAGAGTGACAGATTTCTCTGCAACAGTCTTGGCTGTGAAACCACTCGAAGTCCTGGGAGCTTCACTTAGCCTATGACGCTAAGAAAAGCTACCTATGGCGTTATCTTTTCCAGAGTGGGGCTCCTCAAGGAGGGAACACTTGAGCAAAATTCCAGATTCTTAAGCTGGGTGGGAAAGCAGTAACCCCGTACTCCCTCCTGTAGTAGCTGCCATGATAGTCAGTCCAGCCAGTAAAGGTGTTTGCTATCAAGTCTGACAACTTGGACAGAACCAACTCTGACAAGTTGCTCTCAAACTTCCAGAAATTATTATTGTAGTGGCCTGCATGCACCACCCCCACTCACAAAAATAAACCAAAAACATAATTTTTAAAACCCCAAAACAAACAAACAAACAAACCCACTGCTGAGGGCTGAGCATGGTGGTATGTGTCTTAAACTCCAGTCCCGTGGATGCAGAGACAGATCACTGTAAGTTTAAGGCCAGATTGGTCTACCTAGAGAGTTCCAGGCCAGCCAAAAGATTTAGAGAGACCTGACTAAAATAAACAGACAAATACTTTTAGGGCCAAAACAAAATTTCTAGCATCATTAGTGAAGGTTATATCATATCAAATTCTTCTCCACAATGGTTCTATGGAAAACTAATATTACTATTATTATGAGTTTGCCGGTTTTGCTCACTTAGAAGCATGAAGGCCAATTGGACCAAAGCCAATTGTCTAACTAGATTTATTCCCATTCTCCAGGAAATAGAGACAACAGATTATTACATGCACGAAATGTAATACATGACTAAAATAAATCTAAGGTTCCTGTAGCCTGGGTGGGAGTGGGGGTGGGGGGTAGGTTAAATGGCTCAGAGGCTAAAGGTGCCTGTCCAGCGAGCCTCAAAATCCTGGCTCAGCCCCCGAAATCCAAGAAAGGGTAGAAGGAAAGAACTAACCCTATAAAGTTGTCCTCTGGCCACATGTACCAAGGCACAGGCATGCTAACACACACACACACGCGCGCGCACACACACACACACTAAACAAATACTTTTAAGGGATTCATGTCGATGTCCTGAATTCTCCAGTGACAGATTTAGATTCAACAATTCCATCATGTATAACTGCTATTAGTGTAGGTTAAAAAAGAAAATCAGCAATTCATGCTTTAACCTGACATCTAGCCTGTTGTCAGGGAAAATCCACACCGTGCCTTTGACCTGCCCTCTGAGTCCACGTGCTTTCTTTCTAACTGTATGATCAAGTACTGTCCTCAGCACCCAGACGAGGTTTCGCACAGCTCCAAGTGAAAGACCATTCCAACTTCAAGCTCTCTGGAAGGTTATCTTATCTGAGTACTGTTTGCTTCTCCTAAAGGCACCAATAAAACCAGAGAAAGTAAAGGCTCCAGAATGTTCTGCCCTGCCCCACCTGGAGGACAGAGGAAGACATTTTCTGATGACTTCTCAGTTCTGGAGCAAAGGGGACACCAAGGTGACTAGTTTAAAGGCATGGGCCAGAAGAAAGGCTTGTATATAGAGTGTTTCTTCAGCAAGCCCTGGCATGCACCCCCAGAATCTCAAAATCAATCAATCAATCACGAGGCCCTTCCTTCCCCCAAGCATTACAAACTTCACTCCAAAGCTACTGGGCAAACAGCGCATCTTTAGGTCCCACGTAAAATCATATACACTTCGCAGAGGAAGAACGCCTCCTGGGCCTATGCATTAGTCAACGGTGAGTGAAAAACAAATGTCTCAGCAATACTGATGCTTTCTAAATCCGGACAGATCGATGACTATGAGGTCAGTCATTCCCTTTCAGCTCAGTTTTCCTCCTGCCTCTCAGTCACCCCACACCCCATGGCCAGGTCTACAGCACCACCCACCTTGTTCATTCATCCAGTGCACCTCACAACCTCACAGAAAGGCCAGTGCACATACAGACACAGATGGTTGCTGAAGCAACCATCTCTATAAGTGATGGGGAACAGGGTCCTTCCTCCTCCAATGTGATCTTCCTTCCCTCAGCAGAGGGCTCTCCCTGAGGCATTGACACACTTTTCACCATTGGAAATGACTCCCGTGGACACAGGAGGAGCATCAGTAAGGAACTCGGAAGTGAAATCTGCCTTTTCTCCCCTCCCCTGGGCCTCTATCGTCCAGAACCTACTTTCCAGTGTTATGCTACCTTGAGTAACATTCGAAATAACCATTTGAAGGATATGGTAAAGTCTAATGTCCAAAGTCCAGTGGGAAACTGACCAGAAACACATTGATAACAGAAATGCAAAGCTGTTTCCCAAAAGTTTAAAATCTAGTTAAGAAAGTAACCATTCTCTAGCTGTGGTAACATACACCTGCAATCAGAACAATCAAGAGGCTGAGGCAGGAGGATCTCTGGGGGATTGGGGCCAGGCTGGGCTACATGAAACCAAGGAAGGAAGGAAGGAACAAAGGAACAAAGGAATGAAGGAAGGGGAAACAGAACAGAAGGGAAGAAAGAGAACAAAGGAAGGAAGGAATTTAGGAAGGAAGGAAGGAAGGAAGGAAGGAAGGAAGGAAGGAAGGAAGGAAGGCCTATAATCCCAGCACTCCTCAGAAGAGTACAAGGCAAGCCTGGGCTATGTAGTAAGAGGTTTGGGGGTTGGGCAGGATGTTGGCCATTATTGTACAGATAAATGGGACCGATCTTTGATTTGCTCGGACAACAAGGAAGGAGACTGTCGGCTCTAACCAGGTCAAAGAAACCAGCTAATCTCATTCTCTGATCTGACCCTGTTTCTTGTCCTGCATTTGTAAGTTATTGCTGTCAAATATCAAGGCCCCTTGCCTGGTCCACCTCCCTCACGCAGGATCTGTGCCACAGGTGCCCTCCATATACATTCTGACTGGCTTCCTGAATCCTGATACCGTCTATTCTTTGCTTCCCTTCCAGTAAGTCTCCAGGGCCTCATTTCAGGCCCTCTGTGTCCCTTGTTCAGACTGTGGCCACAGCCTCCCAGCTGCTTTGCTTAAATCTAGTCTTCTGTGTGTCAGGCACTCCACCACACTGTGGGCAACCCTGCCAAACTTCAGCTCCTACAGCCCTGTGCCCGCCTGTGCAGTGGCACACTCCATGATCGTCAAGTTAGTTCTAGAATTGTTGACAGAGGCCACCAAGACTACCATGTACAGTGGCTGGCACGTTCTCTAGCCCTGCCCTGGAGACTTGAGCTTGCACAGTGGAGTTTTGTTCCCTGAGTATCCTACTGTCTAGATCAGAAGCCAGACAACTCAGAAAACACTTGTCAAATGGGACATCACACTAAACTGGTACCATGATCTCAGTCAGCATCACTCTCCACTGTAGGATCAAATTCATAAGTATTCTAATAGCTATAGACAGTAAGGCTTGGAGAAAGCAAAAGTTAACAACAATTAAAAAAAAAAAACAGCAAAAACCAGATCGGTCATTTCAAAGTCACTTTCCTGCTAAGATAGGGAAAAGCAGAGAACAATGAAAAATGCCTGATTAGCCACCACCATGTTATTTCAGGTCACTTCTTTTGTGTGCAGATCAAAGCAGGGGTTCATGCAGATCGGGAACTGCTGCCTTATCAGGAATCTCAGAGAGCCGCATAGACGGTGCAGCTTCTCCTTGATGACTGAGAGCCTTAACTATACAGAAGCCGGTTAGATTTCTTTTCCTAGTCTATCTAAGAGATTAACCCAAAACAGTGGCATTCTGTTCCCCACCCCACTCGGTAGCCCTCCAGGTGCTGTATTGGCCTCCCAAGTGATTGGTTTAAAGTCTGGAGTCGCCACACGTGTGTGTGTGTGTGTGTGTGTGTGTGTGTGTGTGTGTGATAAGACCTCAGGTAGTCCAGGCTGACCTGGAACTCACTAATTTTTGAACTTCTGGTTCTCCTGTCTCCCTCTCTGGAGTGCAGTGGTTACAGTTGTACACCACACGGGATGTGCTGGGGACAGAACAGAGGGCCCCCTGTATGACTGGCAATCGAGGTACCAAACTCAATGCATCCTGAGCCCTTTTTATCATTTTAATTAATTCTTATCTTTTGTGTTTCCTGGATGGTGTTTTTTATCACCCTTCATCCCCCACCCACCCTCTCCCCACACAACCTTGAAAAAATTCTCCATTATAACACTCTGTGACTGAAAGGGAAGAGGCGGGAACTTCCCATTTTCTGGCCTAGAGAGGAGAGCACAGGCTGAGGGCTGTTGTTAGTGTGGTCTTGGGGCTCCTTATTAACTCAGAGCTCAGAGGGTAGGAGAGATAGGGAGACACCACAGAGTCCTGGATACTTTTTGTTTGTCAAGACAGGGTTTCTCTGTGTAGCCCTGGCTGGCCTGAAAGATCTGTAGACCAGGCCTGGAGATCCACCTGCCTTCGCTGGGATTAAATGCGTTAGCCAACACCACTGAAAGAAAACACCTTATTTGGCTGGCTGGACACTTTCTGCTTTCCAGGGAGCTGGTTTAGGATGGCGGAAACATAGTCACTCTGTCTGAGTCCTTTTGTTTTCTCCACCCTGAAATGTAGCTACTGGGGGAAAAAGAAAAACCATTTGTTACAACTCATAAGCCTTCTCTCGCGCGCTCTCTCTCTCTCTCTCTCTTTCTCCCTCTATTTCTCTCTCACATATATGTATAGTATACAATATGTATACATATGTATACAATATATATAGTATTCTTACATATCTCCTTTTTAATATATCTTCTATATTATATAATATATTATATATAAACAAAACATATGAAGCTTTTATTTGCTTGTGGTTTTTTGTTTGTTTGTTTTTAAGCATGTTCAATGAGTTAGGACTATACTTTTATTCCCGTTGACTAAAATATTGATTATGTAATTATACAGTAAATAGCAGAGAACAAGCATAAACTAAATATCTTTCATCCTTAGTAGTTCTTTCTATATCTTTCTTTACTGGTGAAACTAACCTCATCCAATAAAAGAAAATAGCTGAGGACGACATAGCAAAACTGTCTCAAAAAGCAGAACAAAAAAGAACAGTAAAAAACAGACACGAGCACTTGAAAATACTTTACTTTGCTCAAAAATAGTAGACGGATACTCTTTTACATAGCCTCTTAGTTAAATGAAATGTGTTTGAACTTTCTCATCTTTACATTCTGATGAATTAATTTCTGTATACCTATGTTAGTTGATTGAGAAGGATTGTGTTTCGTATGCTGACTGAGCTAGCTTCACAATCTCATTAAAACAAAACAAAGCATTCTCTCATTACTGCATTTACTGCATTGACTGGGATAATGGAGTGTGCATTTTCATAACGTGGTCCCTGAACCACTGTCAGCAACAGTGTGTTCCTTATCCAGACAACGTATCTTTCCCTTCTGGAAACAGTTAAACTTGGGATACTCTGTAGACTTTTGTGTGTGTGTGTGTGTGTGTGTGTGTGTGTGTGTATACTCTTTGCTCTGAGGGTTATTAAAGGGTTTTCTTTTTTTTTTTTTTTTAGTCACTTTACTTCCCAATATCAACTCCCTGTCTCTTCCCAGTCCCTCCTCATACAGAACCTCCACCTCCACCTCCACCACCACCTGCACCAGCTCCTCCCTCCCCTTCTCCTTTGAGAAGGGAGAGCCCCCTCTAGGTAACCCCACCCCCACCCCTATCTCAGGCACTTCAGGTCCCTGCAGGAAGAGAGACACCCTCTCTCACTGAGGCCAGACAAAGCAGACCATTTAGAGGATACACAGGCAGGCAGGCAAGTAACAGAGTCCCAACAGATGGTGGTGGCCTACACCTTTAATGCCAGCACTCAGGAGGCAGAGACAGGCAGACCTCTGAGTTCAAGGCCACTTGGTCTACCCAACATTCTAGGACAGCCAGGATTACACAGTGAAACCTTGTCTTGAGAAAAACAAAACAAAACAAACAAAACCAAACAACCCCTCCCCCAAAACAAACAAGAAAAAGCAAACAAACAACAACAACAAAACACCAGGCTCTCACCATGTAGTTCTGGCTGTCCTAGAACTCCCTATATAGGCCAGGCTGGCCTCAAACTCAGAGATCTTCCTGCCTCTGTCTTGGAATGCTAGGATTAAAGGTGTGTTGCATGACACTGGGCCTGAGATTTTTTGAGAGCACAGTCACAATCAGACACAGGCCATTTTGTGTTTTTCTTAGGTATCTGAACCGTATCTAACACAGTTCCGTCCCCTTTGTTGTCCTGCCCAGTCAAACTGCAGCCTCCTGGAAGCCCGGTGACTTCCTGCCAGGCTAACCCACCAGGTGTCCCCTGTGTAAAATCAAGCCTGTAGGAATATACAATGAGCATCTCATCGTTCTCACACAGCTGCGAGCGTTTGAGCGTTCGGCCTCCGCAATGCACGCCTTTAAGAGGTTTCTCCAGGCTCCAGAAATCTTCCTGAGTTAACCACTAAAGTGTGTTTCAAATCAGGAGCCACAAGTTCAACATACCTGAGCACTATATAAACATGCATTTTGGCAGGGCTGCTGGTATTTTAAACTGAATGTAATAATTTTCTTGTATAAAATATCTGGCTTTGGAAAATGATTGGTCCTGTGCAGTCATATCAAAGAACTTGAGGGTCTCCTGGGTGCTCCGGGTGTGGCGGTGTCAGACTGGTCTCTGTTCTTGAAGAATGAAAATAGGCAGATATGGTGGCCCAGGTATTTAGCTCCAGATCAGGAGGTAGAAGTAAGAGTATCTTCTCAAAGCAACCTAGACTGCACAGAAAGACTGTATCTCAGAAGAAAGAAAGAAAGAAAGAAAGAAAGAAAGAAAGAAAGAAAGAAAGAAAGAAGGGAGGAAAGAAGGGAGGGAGGGAGGGAGGGAGGGAGGGAGGGA
>NW_021604791.1:7879057-7914057 GCF_004785775.1 Grammomys surdaster
GGAAGGAAGGAAGGGAGGAAGGAAAGAAAGAAAGAAAGAAAGAAAGAAAGAAAGAAAGAAGAGAAAGAACAAAAGAAAGAAAGAAGGGAGGGAAGAAGGGAGAGAGGGAGGCAGGGAGGGAGGGAGGGAGGGATGGAAAGAAAAGAAAGGAAGGAAAGAAGGAGGAAGGAAGGGAGGAAAGAAAGAAAGGAAAACAAGCTAATATATGTTTGTTTGTAACAGAATTTCATTCTGTCTCCCAAACTGACCTTGAATTTACAGCAATCCTCCTGTCTGCCTCCTGAGTTCTGAAATTTCATGTGTTACTACCATGCCTGGCTTAAATATATTCTTATTTTCTTTTGGTTAGAGATGTTCTATTTGTGTTGAGGATAGAACCTGAGGCCTCTGCTTTGCCACTACAGGTCTGGCCTATTTTTCTTGTTTGTGTTGTTGTTGTCTTTGTTTTTTGTTTTGTTTTGGGTTGGGGGGAGATTGTTTGGGGGTTTGTTTTTTGCTTTTGTTTGTTTTTGTCTGTTGTGGTTTTAAATAGAGTCTCTCTAAGTGGCCAGCCTCCCAGTGTTGGGACCACAAGTATACACCATCATGATAGAAAAAAAAATCATTTATATCTAACAGACAAAGCCACAGATAAGAGGGCAGAGATGTGGAACTTACTAAGGGCTGCGACTTAGGCTGACTATAGCCCCGGAATGAGCCCAGAGAAGAGGTTCACTTCAGACCTGGCAGGAAACTGGGGACAGGGCAAGTCCTCTAGGATACTGGTCTTCCTTCATGACTTTTTTTTTTTAAACTATGCTTTCAAAATTCAGCTCCAAGCCTTTTCTCAGAGTCCGTCCTCCTGGCTAGGGCACCTCCACATTGGTTCTCCTGCTCCTCTCTGTCTGTGGCTTTTATTTGTACAACTGCCATCTCTAAACCATCAGGGAACAATGTGGCTGTCAGGAGTGTTCATTCCAGATCAGACAGTGGTGGCTGGAGTCCATCCGCTGTTTACTGCTGTGAGTCTCCACTTAACTACTCTGTCCACCGGTTCATTCTCTGCAGAAACCTGGCATCCCATGGCTCAGCGCACGGCTCAGCCTGTGCTCTACCGTTGTACTGGAACCCATCTTGTTTCTTTCACTAAATAAAATTCCAGAAGGTGATTGTTTCCCAGGAGGCCCCTACACTAAGGACATGGATATCAAAATGGAGGGCCAGAGATGGAGGCACCTAACTATAACCCCGGCACTGTGAACAGAGGCAGGAGGATGTCAAGTTTAAGGTCAACCTGGGCTACATAGAGGAACTGTACCTTAAAAAGAAGCAAGGGAGTTTGGGATTGGTACTTACTGGTGTAGTGCTTGCCCAGCTTGTGCAGACCCTGAGTCCAGTCCCCAGTACAGTCTTTATCATTGTCCATCACCATCCATCACTGTCATTCGTGCTAAGGTTCCAACATCAACTTGAAGCTAAACTATGACCTTCTAGGAAATAAGGATTAAAAAGATAGCAGTCAGATTTCCCAGAGTGATCGGTATCAATAATGAAATTTCTTCTACTTTGCTCATTATAAAAATTAATGTGACTTTAACCCAGTAGTTCTTGACCTGTGGGTTGTGACCCTTCCACAGGGGACCCCTATCAGGTATCCTGCAGATCAGCTATTCACACTGTGATTCATAGCAGCACCAAAATTACAGTTAGGAAGTAGCAACAACGTAGCAACAAAGGAGCAACAAAAGTAGCAACAAAGTAGCAACAAAAATAATTTTATGGCTGGGAGTGGGGGTCACCACACCATGAGGAACTGTGTTGGGAATGTTAAGAACCACAGCTCTAACCAGTCAGCTACCCTTCTGTTGCCTCTCTTGCTCTCTGTGTCTTGACTTCTAAGCAATAGCTCTGCCCTCATGTAGTTTCTGCACTCTTCCGCCTTTATCTGTCTGCAAAGCCCAGCTTCCTCTGCTTGGCTCCTTGGGAATTTTATTTTGTCAAATAATATTTTGTTCAATTCTATCGTGAAAAATAAAGTCCGTAACAGGTGACAGCAGACAGCTATAATCCAAAAAGTAGAGGCAGGAGGATCAGACGTTCAAGGTCGTCCTTGGTTACATAGTCAGTTCAAAGCCGGATTGAGTCACATGAAACCTTGTCTCTAAAAAAAATCAGAAAGCAGAGCTGGTGAGTGGGCTCAGCATCTAAAAGTGCTTGGTGCCAGGCCTGACCCCCAACTCAATCTGAAGAACACAGGAGGCGGTAGGAGAGAACCTACTCTCACAAGCTGTCCTCTGACCTCCATTAAGTATACCCTGTGTGTGTCACATACTCTCTCTCTCTCTCTCTCTCTCTCTCTCTCTCTCTCTCTCTCTCTCACACACACACACACACACACACACACACACTCACATACATGATTTTTAAAACTCTGAAAGCCAGCCAGGCGGTGGTGGCTCACACCTTTAATCCCAGTACTTGGGAGGCAGAGGCAGGCAGATTTCTGAGTTCGAGGCCAGCCTGGTCTACAGAGTGAGTTCCAGGACAGCCAGGGCTACACAGAGAAACCCTCTATCGAAAAACCAAAAAAAAAAAAAAAAAAAAAATCTAAAAGCCAATTAACCCCTTGAAAGCCAGAGGATGTGGTACCAGCTTTTAATCCCAACACGTGGGAGGGGAAAGCAACGAGGGTCAGGAGTTGCAGGTCATCCTCTGCGACACAGGGAATTTAAGGCCATCTTGGATATGTGAAACAAAACTCTAGTTCAAAAAAAAAAAAAGAAAAGAAAGAAAGCAAACAAAAACGTCTTTAGACTAAATTATTAGAATTCTGTTCTTTGGCAACCTGTCAGTCCCGTGTTCATCTCTGTACGATATGGATGGGCTCCAACTATTCTCTGCCCATACCCAGTGTCTAATATTTCTCTCCCACATCCTTTGCATAAAATGACAATGCTTGCTCAGTTCATAAGGGTCCACAAGATGCCTCCTGACTCTGGTGGGGTTATTTTTAAAGTGTGTGTGCTAATCTTAATACTTCAGTTGTCAGGGTGAGAGGCCAAGGTGTTCAAGGGATTTGTCAGTATGTCTTGAACCTTGCTGTATATCAAGTTGGAGGCCATCTTGGTCTACATGAGGCCCTGCCTCAAAAACAAGATTAAAATTTAAGTTGAAGACTGCTTGGAGAGCATCCTATCCATCAAATGTTTATTTAGCTCTAAGTGACAGTCAGTGGTGATATCTAATACTGCAAAATGCAGGAACTTAGCTGCACACCTTAACTCAATCTCACTTAAACCTACAAAGTACTTTCATACTTTTTATGAGCAACCTGGAAAAAAAAAGGGGGAAGGGCATATATCTGTTTTCCAAAGAACCAGAAAGAAAGCAGTTTTATGAAATTAATCGCTTCTGTTATCTAAGTACAGCAGACTTCGATCATGGACCATTTCGAAGCCGTTGCTTTCAGCCTGCAGGGAGTGGAGTGGCTTTGTGCCTCTTGGTGTTAGGGTTCTAAAATGACCGTGAGCTCGGAGGGAGATCCCTTTGAACATTCCCAACGGGACATTTCTCCACCACCCTGGAGAGTGCACGTACACAAGTGCCATCAGCCACGTCGTTAGCTTATATCATACAGGTTAGACCATAATTAAAATAATTATTATTTATGTAGCGCCCGAGACATTCACTACTTGAGTCATAATCACAGCAGTTAGAGACAGAAAACAGCAATTAAATAATCCAGTCAACCCCAGCAAACATGCGGCAGCCAAGAGCCCAGCAGAGCCGAGCCGAGAATGAATTTCTAGCAAAAAATAAGTCACAATCTGAACCATATTTTCTTTAATTTTTTTTCTAGACTGAATCTCACTGTGCTTTTCTGACTGGCTTCAAACTTACTGTGTAGACCAGGCTGGCTTGGAGCTCATAGAGATCTGCCTGTCTCTGTCTCCTGAGTGCTGGGATCAAAGGCGTGATCCACCATGTCCAACCTAATTGTTTTTACACGTGTGTGTGTGTGTGTGTGTGTGTGTGTGTGTGTGTGTGAGAGAGAGAGAGAGAGAGAGGGGGGGGAGAGAGTGTTTTACGTGTGTGTGTGTGTGTGTGTGAGAGAGAGAGAGAGAGAGAGAGAGAGAGAAAGAGAGAGAGGGAGGGAGGGAGGGAAAGAGAGAGAGAGAGAGAGAGAGAGAGAGAGAGAGAGAGAGAGAGAGAGAAGGATGTTGCACAACACATGTGTAGAGGTCAAAGGACAACTTGCAGGAAACTCATTTCTCTTTGCATCATTCTCCAGGATGGGATATGGTGTCCCTGAACCATCTCGCCAGCTCTCATATCTGGTCTTCAGATTTCCATTCTCGGCATTTCTGGGTGACTTTTCTCTCCTTCCTTCACTCACTCACACCCATTTCTGTTGTTGTTTTGTTTTGAGATGGGGTCTCAAGTAATCAAAATCCATCCTAAACTCCATCTTCCCTTCCCATCATGCTCAGCTCTTGTTTCAGAAACCATGTCTTCTACAGCCTGGTGCCTGGTCTGATTTCTGTTGTTGTGCTAAACACCATGACCAAAAGCAACCAAGGAAAGGAGGCTTTATTCTGCTCACACATTCCAGTCATATAGTACATCAGGAAGGGAAGTTGGGGAATTAGCTCAAGCAGACAGAGACAGGAACCGTCAAGGGGTGATGCTTCCTGGCATGTTCCCCGTGACTTAGCTTCTCAGTTGCCTTCTTATTTATCGCGGACCCAACCCCAGGAGTGGCACTGCCCACCACGAGCTGGACTCTCACATATCAATCACTCATCAAAGAAAAGTCGCCTAGACATTATCTACAGAGCAATCTGATGGATGTGTCTTAGTTACTTTTCTAACTAAATAACAAAACTACCATGCCTAAGGCAATTGTGGTGGTTTAAATAAAAATGCCCCCCCATGGGCTTGCTCATATATTCAAATATGTAGTCACCAGGGAATGTCACTATTTGAAAGGATTAGAAGGATTAGGAGGTGTGGCCTTATTAGAGGAAGTCTGTGACAGAAAGTTGGTTTTGAGGTTTCAAAAGTCAATGTCAAGCCCGGTGTCTCTTTCTTGGCTTGCAGATCAGGATGGAGCTCTCAGCTCCAGCATGTGTGCCACCGTGATGATAATGGGGTGAACTTCTGAAAGTGTACACCAGTCCCAATCAAATGTTTTCTTTTATACGAATTGCCTTAATCATCATGTCTAGTCAAGCAACAAAACAGTGCTAGGACAGCAAGTTATAAAAGAAAGCATTTAATTTGAGGCTCACAGTTACAGATTAGAGTTCATGACCACCATGTCAGGAAGCATAGCAGCAGGCATGGCGCTGAAGCAGCTGCTGAAAGTTTACATTTTTTGTTCGTTCGTTTGTTTGTTTGTTTGTTGAGACAGGGTCTTTCTACAGAGCTCTGGCTGCACCGGAACTCACTATGTAGACCAGGGTATTCTCTACATCACAGAGATCTGCCTGCCTCTGCCTCTTGAGTGCTGGAATTAAGAGCTTATGCCACCACACCCCTGCTTGAGAGTTTACGTTTGTTTATATGCTTGCTTGTTGGCTTGTTTGCCTTTGAGACAGGGTTTCTCTGTGTAGCCCTAGCTGTCCTGAAACTCACTTGTAGACCAGGTTAGCCTCCACCTCACAGAGATCTGCCTACCTCTGCCTCTCTGAGTGCTTGGAGTAGTCTATGCACCACACCCAAAAGAGTTTACATCTTGTTGTTTGTTTTTTTTTGTTTGTTTGTTTGTTTTTGGAGACAGGGTTTCTCTGTGTAGCCCTGGCTGTCCTGGAACTCACTCTGTAGACCAGGCTGGACTCGAACTCAGAAATCTGCCTGCCTCTGCCTCCCAAGTGCTGGGATTAAAGGTGTGTGCCACCACCACTAGGCTAAGAGTTTACATCTTAATGGGAAAGTAAGAGGCAGAAAGATGTAACTGGGGTGACAGGGTGACAGGGTGGTGTGGGCTTTGTGAAACCTCAAAGCCTGCCCCCAGTGACACACCTCCTCCAACAAGAACATTCTTTCAAACCACCACAGGAGGCTCAGTTAAGGTTTCTCTTTCTATTTGTTTCTAGTTTGTGTCAATTTTACAAAAACTAACCATCATGCCCAGGCCCACCCTAAGCGTAAGATTCCCCTTTAATTACAGTCTGTGAGGCCACACCATGTGGCACGGTTCCCATTCCTGCATTGATGTGGCCATTTCATCTCCACAGTTCCTGACTCTTGGTGAAAATAAAGACCTAGAAGAATGAGCAGTCCCTACCTTCAAGAGACTCCCAGTTCTTTAAAGAAAGTCCCCAGAACCTTCCGAGTAAGAGTAACCTGTGTGTATAAAGGCCCTGACTTAAGAATTAAAGTAACTCACCAGCCTGGTCTACAAAGTGAGTTCCAGGACAGCCAGGGCTACACAGAGAAACCCTGTCTCGAAAAAACAAAAACAAAACAAAACATAACATAACAAAACAAAACAAAACAAAACAAAACAAAAGAATTAAAGTGACTCATGTGTTTAAAGGCCCTGACTTAAGTATTAAAGTAACCTGTGTGTCTAAAGGCCCTGACTTAAGTATTAAAGTGACCTGTGTGTATAAAGGCCCTGACTTATGAATTATGTGAAACAATAATGACCAGCATTCATGAAACTCTTACCTCATACAAGAAGGTGCTCTGCGCATACCATTGGTTTAACCTCCCTCATCCCTACCCCTACCCAGCTGTCGGGTAATTATGATTATGCCATATACAGAGAAGGAAAATGAAGCCTAAACAGGTGAAGCAACCTCAGCTCGAACACCTTCTACCCTCCTTAGGCCTGCCCTTTCCTGCCAAATGCAGGCTAGCACTTTTAGGGTGGGAAGAATGCATGAGACCCCTGGGCTCACAGATGCAGGGGCCCAATGTGCAATATGTGGGAGAGAGGCCTCAGTCCCAGACTTGGATGGCCCCTGTTGCCACCTTTGCTCTGTTCTCTGCCCTTGCTATAGTCTTTTTTTTTTTTAACCCATAATCCTGTTTGTAGAATATTCTAGAAGCTACTGTCTGTAGAATGTATCTGTGTGGACTGTGATACTGCAACCTCATAGAAATTGCACCTTTCCCTCAAACCTCTTACTCCTTTCTCCTCCCCCAGGTCAGACAGTGAAATTGCTTCAGGAAGATTGTCCTCCACAGCTCACTGTAGGTTTTTTTCCCCCTCTTCCTCAAGGAAGTGGAATCATTTTTACACATCAAAAGCTGGAACCTCTGCTGTGCTGTGGACACAGTTTCCCAGGGCAGACAGGTGTCGAAAGGTGATGGTCAGTGTGGCAGTACACATAAGCAGTAAGGCCTTTAAAGGATTTTTAATCTGGGGACTTTGCCTTTGTGACTAGATTAGTGTTCAGACCTGGCATGAGAAGCTGAGACAGGGGGATCACAAATTCAAAGCCAAGCAGACTGCATGGCTAAACCTTGGTCTATCCCCTACCACTCCAAACCTCAGTAGTTATTGTGAGCAGTACAGTGCCCCCTCTTCTCTGTTCCTGCCTGTCTTCCCTTCCACTTTCTTACTATGACTTCTTGTTTCACTTTTGCTTTTGGAGACAGGATTTGGTTATGTAACCTACTCTGGCTTTGAATTCACAGTGATCCTCCTTTCTCCACTGAGAACACACTGCCATACCCAGCAGAAAGTTGGTTTTTGTTTGTTTTTTAAGACAGGGCTCTTCATTGCCCCTGGCTATTCTGAAACTCCATCTGTAGACCAGGCTGACCTTGAACTCAGAGACCCACCTGCCTCTGCCTCCTGCGTGCTGGGTTTGGTTTTTTGTTTTGGTTTTTGGTTTTTTTCGAGACAGGGTTTCTCTGTGTAGTCCTGGCTGTCCTGGAACTCACTCTGTAGACCAGGCTGGCCTCGAACTCTGAGTGCTGGGTTTAAAGTTGTGCACCATTACTGTCCAGCTCAGAAGAGTTTTCTGACCCTATAGTTTTATTGCCTCATCTTGCTGAGGGGACAGAAAGGAAAACAGCTGCTTTGTGCCTGATGGCTCTGGGCAGCAAGCTTGTTGAAGAATTTTGCTTTGGTCAATGGCATTGCCTTGCAAACCTAGAAGTGTCCAATGAAGTCATCTTCAGGGAGTCAGTGGAAGATTACAAATGACAGGCCTGCTCTAGCACACGCTGGCTTCAGTCATCCTGGCACCTGATCATTATTCTGTTTTGAGCTCTCCAAGCCTGGACAGGTCAGATAAAATAACCTTCATGAGGGTCATTGAGATGCCTCATAAGGTAAAGGTGCCTGCCGCTAAGCCGGACTACCTGAGTTCAATCCCCAGGACCCATAAAATATAGAGGATGAACTCTTACAAGTTGTTCATTATCTACCGTTACACACACACACACACACACACACACACACACACACACACACATACACACATACATGCATGCATGCACACACATGCATACACACTCAGGCATGCACATACACACACAGACACACACACAGACACACAAACACACACACAGACACACAAACACACACACAGACACACAAACACACACAGAGAGACATGCATAGACACACAGACACACAGACACGCACCCACACAACTCATGCTACAGGCATATACCACGCACATATAATCAATCAATAAATACAAAAAGTACTTTAAAGTACCAGAAAAGTTACATTTGAGTTTCTTTAGGGAAACATTTGTTTCCTTAGGGAAAAAAAAAATCCCGTCCATTTGGGCTAAGGTTTTCCTCCCACAGATTTTACAACCATTGGGTTCCTTTATGCTTAAACAGCCTGTGTTTTTAATAAGATCCTCTTAGAGCCTGTCTGTAAAAAAAATATTATATTCTTTAAGGTCTTCATAAATCTTGTTTCTTGGCCACATTTCTAAAGCTTTGGCCCCAGAAGCCCTTTACCCCTGCAAGGAACCTAACAATGTCATTCAGTCATGCAGGCCAGGACTTTACCATGTTACCCCTGCCCCACCCATCAGCTGACATGTCGGGAGGAAGGACAGGGAGACTTGGAAGGAAGAATTCAGGAAGGACACATGCCAACTGAACATCTTCCAGGAGTATTTGAAACACTCTTTTTACACTGACAAGTGCCTTGGGTTTCTTAATGAGCCCATGCAGCCAAACCCCAGTTCCACATCGGAAGGAAAGAGTGTCTCTACCGCAGGCCTGCTCTGAGTAGGAGGCAGAAATGATTCCAGCCAGGCTGGGAATGTGCAGAAAAGCTGGCTTTGGCAACCTATGCTCAGACCACCGGGAGAGGTGACCTGTATCTTCCCAGCTTCCTGAAAGTTCTCAGGGCCACCTCAGGTAGCTTTCATGCATCAACACCATTAGGGTGAAGGAAAATGTAACCAAAAATCTCCTAGCAGACACAAAGAATAATGTTTTCCACCTGGCTGCACTAAGGTTTTATGGAAACAAACAAACAAACAAAAAAGCAACTCAAACTTGATACTGTTATGGAGAAATACAAGTTAATTATACTTTTAAAAAAATCTAGTAAATATGTTGCTAGGAAATTCTGACTTTCCCAACACTTGGCAGGCAGAAGCAGTCAGATCTCTGTGAATTCAAGGCCAGCCTGGTCTAGAAGGAGAACTCAAGGACAGCTAGAACTAAACAGAGACTCTGCTTCATAGATAGACAGACAGATAGACACATACACACACACATACATACATACATACATACATAGACAGACAGATTCATTGATATGAATGAATAAATGAATGAATAAACAAGTAGAGGAATAAATAAATAAATAAATAAATAAATATAAAAATGGATCTTGAAGCTGGGTATAGTAGCACACACCTTTAATGCCGGTCCTTGGGAGTCAGAGGTGGGCAGACCTCTGAGTCTGAAGCCAGCCTGATCTCCAGGCTACCAAGACTATGACATACTGAGATAGCTATATGCAGATGCCACTCTTCCAGTGCTTATTACTTGTTAACAGTGAAGCAAATTCAGAAATTAAGGTGTGTTTGAAACATTCTTGGTGATCTCATCCACTCGGTGGCCATGTTACCGAGAGCTGGGCTTAGAGCCGGCCTGGCTACTCACATCTTACTCCCAACGGGAGCCTAATGGAGCACCTTTGGGTTGAGGCAGGAAATCAGTGAGGTTCACATCTCACTAGAAGCCAGACTCCACCAGCACTGGCCCCTGGCGGTGGCAGGTAGGAACATTAGAGGAAAACTCAGGACTCGTCAGGAACATGGGGACATAATGACTGAGCACCACAGTGATAATGAACGCTTAGACACTCTGATTCTCTGCCTTAGCAGAACCGTGTTGTGATACTTGCCGCTCTCATTTGAAGAGTTTGGACAGTTCATCTCACCCAGAGTAAATCCCTGCCCCACTCTTCCATTCAGACCACCATCTGTCTTCCATGCTGCTGCCAACCATAGGCAGCTGGGAGATAGGCGCTGCCTATCTACTCAAATAGAATTTAGATTATTTTAAAACTGGATGTCACACAGTATCAAGCCGACACTCTTAACCCAGGCTCTGGACTCGCTCGAGCCCTCCGAGCATTGGGTGTAGGGGCAGGAGACCTGGGGGACTGAAGGGGTAGAAACTTAAGACCCAAGCCAGTTGGGGCCACATAGTAAGACCATGTCTCATAAAACAACCTAAAAGTTAAGGAGTCAGCTCTGCATTAGACACTTACTAAGCATGTGTGAGGACCTTTGTTTGCATTCCCAATAAGAGGTGGAAAGAGAGATAGAGATAGCTACCAACTTACAAAAGAAAAGAGAACTAGCTCTTCCGACTCCGGAAGGAAGATAAGATACCACTTGTTAATGGTAGTAATGGTTGTTTTGTTTGTTTTAAACAGTATTTCCCTTGTCCCGGGATAGTGTGGGAGGGGGCCGGGAGGAGGGAATGCCAGGAGACTACAGTGTCTCTGTCTCTAAGAAGTGCTAGCTATCTTGGGTCTTGTTATGTAGACCAGGCTGACCTTGAACACACAGCTATCAGCCTGCCTCGGCCTCGGTCCGGAGCACAGCAATTAAAGGCCTGGAGAGTCCACTTCCAGCCCAGGCTGGTCTTAAACTCAAACTTGATATGCAACTGAGGATGACCTTGAATTTCTGGTCCTCCAGATTCATCTCCCAAGTGACGGGGTTACAGGTATCTACCAGTATGTCAGACCTTTTGTTTTATGTTTATAGTTAAAACTCTACATCTGGCTGGTCAGGATGATGCAAATTTTTAATCCCAGCACTGAAAAGGCAGAGGCAGGCAGATTCCAGAGAAAAATTAAGACCCTGTCTCAAACAAATAAACAAATAAACAAACATCTAGACTCTATATCTAGGAAGGTAAAGATTTTCTCTGGAACATAAAAAAGGTTAAATATGGAGTCCAATTTAGCTTTTCATTGTTGAATAGTCATTGCTGTTATTAAGTAACTAGTATTACTAACCAAGTTGGTACTATTAGCTAGACTTGCTTATACAAACCCTCATGCCGGGGAGATTGTAAATTCAGGGAAACCTGGATACATGGGAAGACCCTGAATCATAAAAAGAGGTGGCATCAATTACAAGTCTTACCTGGACAAGAAGATGCAAATTCCTAGTTTAGAGTCAGAAAACATGACTTTATAATTCCAGCTCTCCCAAGCTGTGTGACTATGAGCAAATTACTTAACCTTTCTGGATTTCAGTCATCTCCATTGTTGAGGGGCTAGAGAGTGACAGGTGTTAGGGCTGGTGAGGGGATGTTGTAACAAGACACTCCATGCAGGACATTTGAACGGCACTGCCAATGATCTGCTATGAGCAAAGCCACAAAGTGCCTAGAATTTCTAGTAGTGTGCTTCTGGCTTAAAATGCAGTTACCGTGTGCTGATGTCTGAATGAAGATGCAGACGTGATGGATCCAAGAAATGCCTGAGGAAAAGGATTTTTATCACAGCTACGAGGGAGAATTCAGCCAGAGGCATCTGGAAGAGTCCGGCCTGAGCGAGGCCAAGAGAAGAGAGGTGGGGTCAGGGAGGAGCAAGAGAGAAAGAGAAGAGAGAAGAGAGACAATGGACCTAGAGAGTTGCTGTGAACAAGAGACCGAGAGTGAGCCAAGGGGCCAACAGAATGCTTAGCCAACATGTCTGGATTATACAGGAAAGAGAAGCCTGGGGGAAGGGAAGAGAAGCCCCTGGGCCTAGGGTTGGGGAGGGGATGGGAAGTGCAGGGAGGAGCCCAGGTGCTAAGTGAGCACTGTCCCAGGTCTCTTTGGGACTTGACAGTGTCCTTTTTATGTTGTTGTTGTTGGATATTTTATATATTTACATTTCAAATGTTATTCTCTTTTCTGGTTTCCCCTCCAGAACTCTCCTCTCCCCTCCCCTGCTTCTATGAAGGTGCTCTCCCTCCCACTCACCCATTCCTGCCTCCCTGCCCTGGCATTCCTCTACACTGGGGCATCGAGCTTCACAGGACCAAGGGCCTCTCTTCCCATTGATACACAACAAGGCCATCCTCTGCTGCATATGTGGCTGGAGACATCAGTCCCTCCATGTGTACTCTTTGGTTGGTGGTTTAGTCCCTGGGAGTTTTGGGGGGGTCTGGTTGGTTGATATTATTGTTCTTCCTATGGGGTTGCAAACCCCTTCAGCTACCTCAGTCCTTTCTCTAACTCCTCCATTGGGGACCCCGTGCTCAGTCCAATGGTTGGCTGCGAGCATCTGCTTCTGTATTTCTCAGGCTCTAGCAGAACCTCTCAGGGGGCAGCTATAACAGGCTCCTGTCAGCACCACTTCTTGACACCCACAATAGTGTCTGGGTTTGGTGACTGTATATGGGATGAATTCGCAGGTGAGGTAGTCTCTGGATGGCCTTTTCTTCAGTCTCTGCTCCACACTTTGTCCCTGTATTTCTTTTAGACAGGAGCCCTTTTGGGTTAAGAATTTGGAGATGAGTGGGTGACCCCATCCCCCAACCAGGGGCTCATGCCTAGCCTCTGGATATGGTCTCCCTCTCCTTTGTTGGGCATTTCAGCTAATCTGATCCCTGTTGGGTCCTGGGAGCTTCTTACTTTCCTGGCATCTGGGACTTGTTGGTGGCTACCCCCAGCTCCCCATCCCCCATTGCTGTACCCCTCGTTCAAATTCCTGACCCTCTGTATATCATCCCCGGCTCCTCTCATAGCTGGCCCTTGCCCCCCTCCCTCTCCCTCTCCTCTTTTCCTCCTATGCATTATGCATGTCGGGCTGACTAACTTCACTAACTTCATAGGACAACGATACTGGTTTGAGCCCCAGGCCTCTCTGACTTCTCTATTTGTATAGCTTTCAAGCTATGCCTTTGAATTTTTTCTTCATTTTCTTTCGTTTATTTATTTGGAAAGGGACGTGGATGTGCCGCAGCTCGTGTGTAGAGAGGGTAACTTTAGGGAGGCTGTTCTCTCTTTCCTTCATGTAGGTTCTGGGGATCGAACTCAGGTCCTCCAATTTGGTGGGTAAATGCATTTATTCAGTGAGCCACCTTCCTGGCCCGGGATTTATAGCTTTTTGAACAGTCTTCATGTGACTAGAAAGAGTTAACAAAGGTTTCCAAGAAACTTCCTTTACCACCTAAGAAAAGCTTAGGTACTGGCAGGCTCTGCCTCATTCATCCTGATACAAAAGCCGAGGTAACAATCAACCCACATTCTCTTTTCGATAAATGGCATAAATTTTATTTTAAGTGCATTAAACTCAAATTTAGACTACATTTGCCAGAATCTTATCAAAAAGAAATCACACATAATGAGAGCAGCTCAACATGTATAATTCGAATTTTCAACCGGTAACGTTAGAATTAACAACCGCCTCTCTATCCCCCTCACTTCACCCCATTGGTTTAAATATTCACTTATTTAGTGTTGTTAGTGTGATGTGATGTGTGTGTGTGTGTGTGTGTGTGTGTGTGTGTGTGTATGTATGTATGTGTGTATGTGTGAGTGCAGGCACTCAAGTGCCATGGCACACACCACATGTGGAGGGTCACTTTTGGGAATCAGTCATCTCCTTCTACAGTGGGTTCTGGAGATGAGGTCATGAGGGTTGGATGACAAGCGCCTTCACTCTTACCTGATGAGCCATCTCGCTGACTCCACTTCACTTCTCCTGAACTGCAGCAGGGGCAAACTCTTGCACTCTTCACTGAATTAGACCCTCAGTCCCCCATCCCATTCTCCAGTCAGCAATTCTCTCCACCTTAACAGACAGGTGCAGCAGCACATGTCAGGAATAAGGCTTTAGAATTTAACCCTCTGCGTTCATTCCCACATTAGACGATGCTTCACCAGATGCTTGCTTAAATCATGGTTTTAAAATATTGTTTAGAATGCATATGTGCATATACTCATTCACTTTACAAGATACAACCATGTTTTAAGAAATGTATCTATGCAAAACACTGCCCTCTCTGCCTGCACATGCCTACTCCTCTCTGTAATACTCGATCTAGGAAGGCAAAAGCAGCAGTTTCTATAACATCTGGGCCAGCCAAGTCTACATAGAGAGGTTCCAGCCAGACAGTGTGTTAGAAGATAGGGTGCGTTGTTTCATAAGGTGGGAAAGAAAAAGCCAGGCGTGTTGGCACCCTCTCAAATCTAAGGACTTGGGAGGTGGGAACGGGAAGGTCAGAGTTCAAGCTTATCCTTACCTACAGAGCAAGTTCAAGGCCAGCTACGGAGATCTTGAGTCAGAAAAACAAAACCACACCACACCACACCACACCACACCACACCACACAGCTTTTCTCTCACATGCTTGGCCAAAGTCCCAAGTTCATCCCAGAGGCAAAGGATAGTCAGTAGAATCTAACTCTTACTGGGAGTCCCAAAAGGCTTAGATGAAGGAAGACATTACCTGTAGCCACAGCACAGTCTACCCAGGCTATACAGGGTGCTCTGATTCACTTATAATGCCTTGTGGAATATCTAAAATGTGGCAAAGGGTAAGGTGGTAGCAATTGTAGTGTTGTTTAGATTTGTGTATGCTTTTAAAAATGTACATCGGGGCTGGAGGGACAGCTCAGAAGTTAAGAGCAGTGGCTGCTCTTCCAGACGACGTAGGCTCAATTCCAAGCACCCACATGACAGGTCGCAACTGTCTGCAACTCCAAGATCTGACACCCTCACACAGACATATATGCAAGCAGAACACCAATGCACATAACAATAACATAATAAATCTTTTTAAAACTATTCAATACTTTTTTTTAATGTAGATCATGGGTAGGACAGATGGCTTAGTCACAAAGAAGACTTGCTGTTCTGCCAGAGAAACCAAGTTCTGTTCCCTGCATCCATGTTACACTGAACAGTTTTATGTCATCCTGACACAAGCTAAAGTCTTCTGAGAGGAAGGAACCTCAGTTAAGAAAATGCCTTCATAAAATCTAGCTGTATGTAAGCCTGTTGGACATTTTCTTAATTAGTGATTGATGGAGGAGGGCCCAGTGCATTGTGGGTGGTGTCATCCCTGGGCTGGTAGTCCTGGGTTCTATAAGAAAGCAGGGCTGAGCAAATCATGGTAAGTAAGCCAGTACACAGGATTCCTCCATGGCCTCTGCATCATCTCTTACCTCCAGGTTTCTGCCCTGCTTGAGTTCCTGCCTTGACTTCCTTCAGTGATGAACAGTGATGTGGAAGTATAAGTCAAATAAGCCCTTTCCTCCCCAACTTGCTTTTTGGTCATGGGGTTTTACCACAGCAATAGAAACCCTGACTAAGACACCTGTCATGTGGCTCACAGCTGCCTGTAACTTAGCTCCAAGACATCCAATGCCTCTGGCTTCCAGGTATCTGTTTCCACCTGCACACATCCACACATATACATAGGTATATAATTAAGAATGAAACGTTTTTTTAAATTATAAATGTAGATCATGTATACCACTTTGAAGAGTTATATTTTATTCTATTCTGGACAGGGTTTCACTCACTGTGTAACTCTGGTTGGCTTGGATCCTCCAACAGAGGTCTTCCTGCTTCTTCTTCCTCTGTGCCAAAAAGCACAAAGCACCACACTCACCAAGACTCATTTCTTTTTTTTTTTTTTAAGATTTTTTTTTATTGTATGTGAGTACAATAGTACAATGTAGCTATCTTCAGATAGCCCCATAAGAGGGCGCCAGATCCCATTTCAGATGGTTGTGAGCCACCATGTGGTTGCTGGGAATTGAACTCAGGACCTCTGGAAGAGCAGTCAGTGCTCTTAACCGCTGAGCCATCTCTCCAGCCAGATTCATTTCTTTAAAAAAGAAAAGCAATAAAATTTGAATCAGGTTAATTTCTGCCAGTGTGCTTCTCAGGACTGGAGAAATGGCTCAGCTGTTGAGAGTGATCCCTGCTCTTCCAGAGGACCACAGTTTGGTTCCCAGCATCCAGAGGACCACAGTTTGGTTCCCAGCATCCAGAAGACCACAGTTTGGTTCCCGACATCTACATCACAGATCCTGTAAATCCAGCTCCAGATTACCAGATGCCCTCTCTTAGCCTCCGCAGGCACTGCACTGACAAGGACAAGCCCCACCCACATCCCCCCATACACAGAATCAAAAGTAAATAAATAAATCAATTAAATAAACAAACACAATCGTAAAAATAATTTTTATACAAAACTTACACTTTCCTAAACCATCTAAATTCTCATCAGAATTTTTCTAAGCTGCTTGGCAAATCGGATATTACGTTTTTATGGAAACTGCTGTACTTGTTTATAATTTGGGACAAAGATGACATCATTTTCCAGAAAGAAACAGGTGCATGCTTACCTTGTTCTCTGCCTGAATGACTCCAGATGGTGGTTATTCACTGCGGCAGCTTCTTAGGAAACAGCTGTTCACAATATTTATATTTGACTTCATTATATTTCCCCAAAATTGTGTTTTAAATACAGTTTCCTTTAAATTAAAAAAACACTCATTTCTCCTATTCATGAGAAAGTCTCCCTGTTCATCTTGTCTCACTGTGCACGAGCCCTTCCTCATTATCTCCCAAACAAAGCAGAATCGGAACTGCAAGTCTGTGAAAAGGAGAGAGGGAGAGATAACGGGTCCAGTCTTTTGTACAGACGACTCCAACATTGTCGTGCACAAATTAATTATTTCTTGATTAAGAGGATTGTATCTGCTTCAGTTTTCCCTTCTAATTGCTGTACATAGAAGTTTTTGCAGCTTGCTTTAAATATTCTCAGAGATGGGAGGGAGACCCACAGGTTGCGCTAGGATATTAGTAACAAACTGATCGTTTCTCTTGTTGTGTGCAGGTTGTTTTTTTTTTTTTATGACAAAATGCATTCTTTTGAGACAAAGTACGTAATGATCATAAATGCACCAAAATTGCACACTGTGAAAAGCCAAACTTCAATGAAGGGGAAAAAGAAACTCTTTTCAATATGTAAACAATAAAATAGTAAAACCCAGTGCATATTGTGTGGAGACCAGCTTTCCTAAGAATGTGTAAAATTTCTAATTTGTTGGATGAAAGATTTGCAGAGAGCAAATACGAGGCTTGGTTTAGTCAAATCTTAGACTGGGATCATCCCAAACTCTTAGACCTTAGGTCACACACTTTCAGCAAAATTTTAGCACACAAAAGTAACATGGGAAAATCATACAGTGTACCAATGACCAACCATACAATATGTCAATCATGAACTTGTTGAGAAAGAAATTAGGGAGAATAACATTTGAAATGTAAATAAAGAAAATATCTAATAAGAAAAAGAAAAAGAAAAAAGAGAAATTGGAGAGAAACAGCACTCACATGGCTTCAAAAAGAATAAAATAGGTCTAATCCGGGAAATAAAAGTACTCTGCCTGAACCGTTTAAGACACCAATGTTACAAAGTTACAGTCCTGGGACTCACGAGGCAGAGTCAGTAAGAATATCACAAGGTGGGCTGAGATGGCTCGGCTGTTGAATCATTTGCCATTTGAGCCTGATAACCTGTATTTGATCTCCAGAACCCATGTGTGGTGGTTTGAGTGAGAAAGGCCCCCACAGGCTCAGACATTTGGAAGTTTGGTTCCCAGTTGGTGGATTGTTTAGAAAGGATTAGAAGATGTAGCCTTGTTGGAGGAAGTCTGCCACCAGGGATGGGCTTTGAGGTTTCAAAAGCCCATGCCAGGCTCAGTCTTGCCTTCTCTCTGCCTGAAGATCAGATGTAAGCTCTCAGTTACTGCTCCAGAACTGTGCCTGTCTGCCATGCTTCCTGCCATGACAACCGTGGGCTCTGAAACCCAACTATATGCTTTTTCCATATAAGTTTGCCTTGGCCACAGTACTTTGAAACAGCTATAGAAAAGTAACTAAGATACCATGTAAAGCGCCAGATGCAGATCTTGGGTTGAGGGAAAGTGGAGACAGAACAATCACCCAGAAGCTTGTGGGTCAATTCAGCTCACCTACAGTGGGCAGAGTAACAGAGACAAGACACACACACACACACACATAATGAATAAAACATATTTTTAAAAAAGATTGTCACAAGTTTAAGGCCAACCTAATCTATATAAGGAATTCCAACCAACCAAAGCTCCCTACAAAAAGAGACCCTGTCAGAAAAAAAACAAAACAAGCCAGGTATAATAGGATGCATCTGTAGTCCTAGACTTGGGAGGTAAAGGCAAGAAAATAAGGAGTTCAAACTCATCTGCTACATAGCTAATAATAATAATAATAATAATAACCCAAAGCAAAACACTGAAAGAAGAAATTGAAGATGGGTAGAAAGCCCACTTGTGCTCAGAAATAGACAGAATTGGTATTATAAAAGTAGCTACGCCCATGAAACCAGTGTGTAGATTCAACACAGTCCCTGTAAAAATTTCAATGACATTCTTCACAGAAATAGAAAACACAATCCTAAAACTCATGTGAAAGCAGAAAAGATCCTGACTGTTTGGAGTAGTCTTCAGTGGCAAGCATACAGGTGGAGGCACCACAATACCTGATCTCAAACTATAGAACAGAGCCACAGTGACAATAAATAGATAAAAGCAGAAGATATAGAACAAGGCACTCAGAAGTAAGCCCATATAGCTACAGCCATCTGATGTTTAGCAAAGATGTCAAAGCCAAACATTGAGTAAAAAGACCTTTACAGCAAATGGACCTGAGAAAAATTAAATCAGATCCATATCTCTCACCCAGCACCAAAGTTTAATTCAGTCAAGCCTGGAGGGTCCTACCTTAACCCTCATGCGTATGACTGCCGTGAGAAAGTAGAGAGTTTGAAGGCAGCCTGAGTTATATTACACCCAGTCCCCCCCTCAAAAAAAATCAATTCAAAATGGATCAAGGATTTTAAAGCAAGATCTGAAAATTCGAAACAACTACAGGAAAACACAAGTAAGACCTTTCAAAATACAGACATAGGCAAGAAGTGTCCGAAAAGGACCCCTGTGGCATGGGAAATAATCCCAAGAATTGGTAAACATGAAGTTAAAATGTTTCTGTATAGCAACAGAAATAATCTCCAGAGAGATACCTTACAGAGTGGGGGTGGGGCGGGGGTCTCTGCCAATTATGCATCAGACAAGAGATTAATATCTTGAACAATGAAGAGCCAGATATGGTGTGCCACGTCTGTCGTCCCAGCACCTGGGAAGCTGAGGCAGGAGGATCAAGAGCTGAAAGCTGGGTATGGCGGTACCTGCCTTTGATGCCAGCACTGGAGTTAAGCCTAGCCCATAGTACCCCAGGGCTACATAGTAAGACTTTGTCTAAAATAAAATAAAAATAAAAAAAAGAGCGTGGGGAGGAGAGTCAGAACGTTATCCATTGCAGATTGTGACTGTGTCTTTTCCCCATTGGTGGGGTCAAGCCTCACAGTCTTTTAAAACTGGCTAGCTTTAAAGAATCAGTGCAGAGGAACGTGAGAAGGGATTGGTTGTTTCAGGCCATCAAGTTCCAGAAAGTGAGGAACAGGGCTTTTTCCGAGTGAAAGTTTTACCTGGTTGGGCAGATGAAAAGATTTGCATGAAAGTTTTATAAGGTAGGGGAAATTAAAAAGTTTTGAATTCCTCTGCATAAAAGTTTTACAAAGGGGCTGGAGAGATGGCTCAGTGGTTAAGAGCACTGACTGCTCTTCCAGAGGTCCTGAGTTCAAATCCCAGCAACCACATGGTGGCTCACAACCATCCATAATGAGATTCGATGCCCTCTTCTGGTGTGTTTGAAGACAGCTACAGTGTACTCATAAATAAAGTAAATAAATCTTTAAAAAAAAAAAAAAAAAAAGTTTTACAAGGCAAGACAGATTTATACACTGTTGGCCATTGGTGAGCTGGCTACCTTGATAGGAAGAAAAAACATTTTTCACAGAAATCAGAATGTATTTCATAAGGCCCCATGTAAAAGAAGGAATATTTTTTTTCAGAGAATATATATTTTTAAATATATATTTACTTATATAGAGTATATACTTCTATAGAGTATATATATATTATTCAGAGTATATATATGACTGCAAAATTTAAACATATCTTATTATCTGTTTATATAACAAGAGAATATATACTAATATATGCATATATAGTTATTCAGAGTATACATATGACTGCAAAGTTCAAACATATCTTATTATATGTTTATATAGCAAGAGGCTATAAATTAATATATGTGTATATATAGTTATTCAGAATATGCAGATATAGATGTAGATATAGACTGTAAAATTTAAACATAGGGGGGAAAAAAACCTCTAATCCATAAATGAACCAAAGGGCTCAATTCCTCAGAACTAATGATCCCAGAAGGGAAGTCTGGGAGGTCCTCTGAATTCTCCAGAGCTCTGTTTGTTTATTTAAGAAATGAGATTAGGGCACTTGACCTCAGAGTAGTCACGTCTTCCTTTGCCAAATAGAAGTGCTCTCAGCCAAAGTGTACATTTCCTCCCTGCCTCATGGGACTGGAAAGCTTGGTTAGATTCAGAAGAAACTGAGTCTGCAGTATGCAGTGTATGAAAGGCATCTCGTCAGCCCAAGTGGAAAGAGAAGGCCATTTGCATGGGCTGGCAATCAGAAGGCTTCAGATCATAAGCGGTTTAGGGATTACAAATCTGACTAGTAAGAGATAGCTTTGTCTTGAAGAGGGCCACGTTAATTGGGCATCGCTGCACTCAGCTCTGACAAGAATTTTCCAATGTAGTTTCTGTTCCAGCAAGTTCCAAAAATTTAATAGGAAAAATAGCTATGATGAGACTTCAACATTTGGAAAACATTTCCCATAAAAATTAAGATGATTTCCAGAGCAGAGCCGATCTTTCCTCTCCCATCTCGCTGTTCTTAATGCTATTGTGATTCTATTCGCTAAAAATGAGATATGTATTTTGCTTCTTTATATCTTTAGACCAGTCTGGAATTCACAGTGTATCTGAGGATGGCCTTGAACTTTGAACCTCCTATCTGCACTCCCTGAGTGCTGGTGCAAGTGTACACCACCACACTTGAGACTCAAACCAAAGGCTACCTGCCCACCAGGTAAGCACTCTACCAATGGAACTCTCCCACCAGCCATCAATATATATTTTATATATGACACTCATTTGAAAAATGAGGGTGAAATTGGGTAGGGGGTGAGAGACAGAAGCCAGTTTCTTCGAAATGCATTCGTAAGGTTACAAGCAATGGGGCATTTAGCATTTATCAGATACTAAGAATTAAGGAAGAGGGGGTAGAAGGTAATGGAGAAGGAAAGAAATTACAGGAGAAGTGTAGGAGCTGTGTAGAATCTACAGCTCATTGCTGTCCATCTTCCCGACCAAGGTCTGCTGGGTACTTTCTAAAAGCCCCCTCTGTGCCAGCTCTGGAGACAGTACACTACAAGGTGAATTTTAGAGACTGCCCTAGAAGAACTTCAGAATATCAAGGAAGACAGACTATAATTTAAAGGTGGCTAGAGGTAGGTGTCGGTGTGTAAAGGAATCCAGGCATGAGCAACAGAGCCTAGAGCTCAGGCAGGGACCAGAAGAGGATACATATACTGGGGTCCTGAGGACTGAGGAGTGCGTGGCCAACTCATCTCTCAGTGTACTGGAGTCAGGAGCTAAGTTCCTCAGGAGTTTACCAATCCACAGAAATAGTCTCAGGCCTGGAAGAAAAAAAAAATGCACTTTAAAAATTGTGTCATTAAAATCTAAATTAATGAGTAGTTAATTAAATGTCGGCAAAACACTGCATTGTGCTACTGTCGCTCACTGTTAATTTAGAATTCCCAAACAATGCACCACGTTTGAAAATGAGTTGTGGCTTAGATTTTTCTCTTTTGTAAAGTTTTCCTAATAAGCACAGTAACTGTTAAAAACTCAGAGCCTGTCGTAAGTGTAGTAAGACTCTGAGGTAAGATTTTCCGAGAAGGGTGACATGGTGTCTCACGTAGCCGAGAGAGGCTTCAACTGACTGTGTAGCTGAGAGGCACAGATAACCTTGAACTCTGACCTTTTTGTCTTGACCTCCTAAGTGGTAGAATTATAAGACTGTGCCATGGTTTGCCTAAAACCTTTGGGAATTTGTCTTTGTTTGGTTGTTTGGTTGGTTTGAGACAGGCTCTACTTGGGTCCTAGCTGTCCTGGAATTAGTTGTATAGACTTGGCTGGAGTCACACAGAATCCCATTCAACTGCCTCTGCCTTCCAAGTGCTGGAATTAGAGTTGTGTATCCCTACACCTGGCTTGTGGCTGAATGTTTAAAGCCTGAGTTTACAGCCTGCTTTGGAACCCTATACGTTACAATTAACCCCAAACACTCGTGCGTGACCGTGACTGTGACCGTGTGTGTGTGTGTGTGTGTGTGTGTGTGTGTGTGTGTGTGAGAGAGAGAGAGAGAGAGAGAGAGAGAGACAGAGAGACAGAGAGACAGAGGGAGGGAGGGAGGACTGATGACTTAACAGAAGGTTACAAGGTCATAGTGTTAATAAGAGGTAGAACTGAGACTCGAACTCACAGCTCTGGAGAGCAGACTGCACCCTAACCCCCACTCAACAGTGCTCCTCTGGATGGGGCCTGTGCTGTCTCTCTCCTCTAGCTTATCCCCATCTTAGCATGCACTGTTATCCCTTTCCTGGGCTGTTCCTCCCTCTGCTGTAAGAATACCTGGCTCTTTTTCATCCATCCACCAATTACAATGTTATCTCCATGGAAACCCCTTTCTGAATAAGCTCAGGGCCTTTCTTCACGCATCTGTGCTTCCTTCAGAGGACCTGCCAGTTTTTGTAAGCTTTTTTGTTTATCATCTCCACTAAATTATCAAAATACTCTTACAGGTTACCCTTGGTCCCCTAGCAGGCAATAGACTTTCACAGAGATGTTGGTTCTGTTGTTTTGTTTTTGCGACATGCTCTTGGGTAGCCCAGGCTAGCCTTGAACTCCTGGTCCATGTGTGTCTACCTTTTGAATGCTAGGATTATAGACATGTGACACCAAGTGATTGGTTATTGTTGTTGTTGTTGTCGTTGTTGAGACAGGTCTCTCTATGTAGCCCTGGCTGTCCCTGGAACTCATAGTGTAGACCAGGTTGGCTTAGAACTCATAAAGATCCAGCTACCTCTGCCTCCCAAGTGCCAGGGTTAAAGGCATATGCCACCACACACAGGTATTTATTAATTTTAATTGTATCTGTCCATGTGCGTTCCAATGCCTGTAGAGCCCACAGACACTGGATCCCTTGGAGCTGGGGTTCCAGGCACTTAGGAGCCACCTGATATGAGGACTGGGAATTAAACTTGTTTTAACTGTTGACTCATCTCTCCAGCCTCAGGTGGTTAGACTTGCGGTTACTGTTGTTTATTTTGCCTTGTTGTTTTGAGACAGGCTGACCTGAAGCTCACAGAGATTTGTCTCCTGAGTTCTGGAACTTGAGGTATACCACCACACCTGGCTCACTGGGGAATTGTTGGAGGAAGAAAAGAACCACTTTGAGTGTCACTGAATTATAGTAAGGTACATTGGAGAGGAAAGTATCTAGTGAGGGCAGAGTTCAAACCAATCTCTTACTAATTAAACTGAAGATCCTGGTGCCCTGAGACAGGAGCATTCCTTTTCAAACCCACAAAACCAGGAGGCTCTTTAGTGTACCCATCACAGGAAGAGAGCTATTTATCTGTGCTATGTGGTATGGATATGTGTGTCCCACTAAAACAGCAATTCTCAACCCCATGGGTCGTGACCCTTTGGGGTTACATATCAGATATCCTGCACATCAGATATTTACAATATGTTTCATAACAGTAGCAAAAATATGGTTATGAAGTAGCAACAGAATAATTTTACGGTTGGGGAACCACCACAACATGAGGAGATGTATTAAGAGGGTTGCAGCATTAGGAAGGTTGAGAACCACTGTTCTAAAGTCATGTGTTGGAACTCAGTAGTTAAGATGATGACCTTAAGAGGCAAGTCTTTGGAAGTGACTAATGGATTTTGTTGTTGTTGTTGTTTGGTTTTGTTTTGTTTTTTTGAGACATTGTCTCCTGTATTCTAGGCTGGCCTTGAACTTGATATGTAGCAGAGAACAATCTTTACCCCTGTTTCTCCTGCCTCTACCTCCCTAGTGCTGGGATTACAGTGATGAACCACTGTGGATTTCAGCAGTGCTGGAGATGGCACTAGAGCTTTGTGCAAGCTAGGAATCTACTCTGCCAGCCAAGCTACAACCCCAGCCACAGTGCTGTGCTTACAGAAGGAGTAGAAGGGATTCTCTTAGTCCCCTTTGCCTTCCATCTCTTCTGCCATACGAGGCCAGCATCTCCCACTTTGGGGATGGAACAGCAAGATGCTCCCTTGCTCCCTTGCAGACAGAGTGAACCTCCTTTCCCCCCGAAACATACACACACGCACACACACACACACACACACACTTATATATACCAGACACTGAATCTCTAGCACTTTGATTTTGGACTTCCAGGCTTCCAGAATCTGGAGAAATGTGTTTCTATTATTTATAAAATGCCCAGTATTTTGTTATAGAAATTAGAATCAACAAATTACACATCCATCAGAACTACCTAATCTTTCAGGAGCTGGAGAGATGGCTCAGCAGTTAAGAGCACCTATTGCTTCTGTAGGGGACCTGAGTTCTGTTTCTAGCACCATAAGCAACTCATAACCACACAGAACCTCAAGGGATCCAACCCTCTCTCCTGGCATCCAAGAACATCTGTATTCACTTGCACATACCTACATATAGACACACACACACACACACACTTATCTGTTACATTTAAATTTTGCCCTACTCCTATACCTGCCGACACTTGAGTTGTTACTTGCATTATTCTCCAAATCACCCCTGTCTTCAATCAGCCAAGCTTCTATGATTTTTCAGGTCAGGGTCCACTGAATCTTGACCTGACATCCCCCTTACTCTTTCCAGGTGAGGAATTATATGTACCCATGGGTACGTTTCTTTTTTCTTTTTTCTTTTTCTTTTTCTTTTTTTTTTTTTTTTTTTTTTTTAGTTTTTGAGACAAAGTAGCACTTTGTAGCCCAGGCTTGTATAGAACTCATTGTATAACTTTGCCTGGTCTTGAACCCAAAGCAATCCTCCTGCTTCATCCTTTAGAGTATGAGTCACCACACCTAGTGAGGCTCATTGATATAACTTATTTGGACCTAGATATTTTTCCTAATAATCAGATGTTTAACAATGTGTTTTGTTTTTGAGACAGTGTTTTGTGTAGTTCAGATTGGCTGAAAACTTGCCATGGAAATGAGGATAGCCTGGAACTCCCGATCCCCATGCCTCTTCTTTTGGGGTTCTACAACTACAAGCATGTGTTACCATGTGTAGTTTATGCAGAGCGAGGGACTGAACCCAAGGGCTCGTGCATACCAAGCAAACACTCCATCAACTGAGCTACATTCCTACCCCTTTTAAAGATGTTTATCAATGTGGGCTTCTCAGAGTCAGGATTTCTGTTGCTGATAAATTAAAGCACCGTGACCACAACTTGGGGAGGAAAGGGTTTATTTCATCTTACACTTCTAGGCATCAGTCCATCACTGAGGGAAGTCAAGGCCAGAAACTCAAGCACACCAGGAACCTGGAGGCAGGAACTGAGCAAAGGTCACAGAGGACCATTGCTTCCTGGCTTGTTCCACATGGCTCACTCAACACGCTTTCCTAGAGCATTCAGGGCCACCACCCCAGGATGAAATGGGCTCTCCTCTCTACATCGCCAATCAAGAAGAAGCACCACAGGCTTGCCCACAGGCAAATCCGGCTAGGGTGGAGTTTTTCTTTTTTTGGTTTTGTTTGTTTGTTTGTTTGTTTGTTTTTTCAGTTGAGGTTCTCTCTTCTAGCCTGTGTCCAGTTGCCATAAAACAATTTGGAACTCTACAGCACAGGACTCTACAGGACAATGTATGGAAAACTGGCAGCTTCTCTAAGGAGACAGAAAAAAATCAGCTGTGAAAATCATGGTGCCCAAATCATCACCTATAAGGAGCCTGGTGACTTTCAGGGGGCAACACATCAGATTTGTGAGAAAGAGTGAGTTCCTTCAGTTCATTCAGGTAGCCAGCTCTTCTAAGGTTCCAGGGAGGCTATTATCATACTGAACTGCAGACATCTTAATAGCAAAGAGTCTGTCTGGCAATACAGTTGAGTCTCTGAGCACCAAAGTGGGGAGCATGCTGGAAAGCACTAAATTACTTCATAGCCCTGTCCAGCACTGTAGATATCCAACCACTGTGAGTCCATGCCTCCAAAAACCATGAAATATACATGGTGATCTAAAACACAGAAAGTAGGAGAAAAAAGTATTCCAAGGCAGCCATTTGTTGAAGGAACTGAACTCTGGTCCTCTGGAAGAGCAATTAGCATTCTTACCACTGGGCCATTTTCTGGCCCCTAATTAAAAAAAAAAAAAAGGATGTATGTATTTATTGTGTATGAGGGGTTTGCTTACTTTTATATCTGTGTACCACATGTGTGCTTGGTGCCCAGTGAGGTCAGAAAATGCCATTGGATCCTTCAGAACTGGAGTTCTGGATAGCTGTGAGCTGCAGTGTGGGTGCTGGTACTTGAACCTGGGTCCTTTACTTAGTGTTTTACTTAGTGCTCTTAACCTCTGAATCATCCTTCCAGCCCCTAAAAGAGACTTTTAATTTAATTTAATTTAATTTAATTTAATTTCTTGAGACAAGTTCTCTATACTAGATAGATTCTGATGTCCTAGAATCTATATAGACCAGGCTGGCTTCAAACTCATTTATATCCATGTGTCTTTGCTGATATTAAAAGTGTGCACACCACTAAAAAAAAAAAAAAAAAAGAGAGAGAGATTTTTAATACTTGATAGAGAGTCCCAGAAGAGAGGGGAAAAAGAGGATGCTGAACAAGCATTAATCTGTCCAGACAGGACAGTCAGAGATACGTCTACTGAGTTCTATCCTATTGCTGGGAAGAGACACCATGACCGAGACAACTTAAAAACTCTCTAGGTTCCCTGAGGGACAAGCCTGACTGCATAGGGGTTGATGTCAAAAGTGTCCCCTCTCTAGGAAAAAGACATTGGGATGGGTATGGCCCTCATGCCTCACTGGACAACGACAGGGGGACTGGAGCCATTACAAGGTCCCCTTCAATTACTGGAGGTCAGGCCTCTATCCCCGCCTTCACAAGATTAGAATCGCCACAGCCCTTCTATACTTAGAGAAGGAAGGAGATGTAAGGGGTAGCCCTGCTTATACACTGAAGGCCTAAAATCAGCCATAGGCCTAAAATCAGCAATAGGCCTGTCATACATGTATACAAACACCAAGTCTTGGGTCTCTGTGGAAAAACACTGAAACAAGTGGCTATAAGCTATTGTAAACAGGCAGCTTTCATGGAAATTTACCAGCCCGAGTAGTCATAGACCTTGTAAATAGGTAGCCTTGGTGGATAGCACCAACTTAGATAAGGACAAGTGAATCATAAGCAGAGTCATAGTGACCTGTCCCCTGAACCTTCACCCAGCCAATACCCTGTTCTGAAAGATATCTGTGCTCCCCCTGAATACCCACGCTCCAGTGTCATCCCCTTCCCCACATCCTGCCTTTTTGTGTTTATAACCCTGTGTAAATTATGATTTGATTAAAATAAATAAATAAATAAATAAATAAATAAATAAAACCATTTAACTGAGGGCTTGCTTACAGTTTCAGAGGATGAGTCCGTGTTCATTCACAGTGGGAAACATGGTAGACAGGCATGAAGGCATGGCGCTGGAGCAGTAGCTGAGAGCTCACACCTAATCTACATTACAAGTTGTAGAAAGAGGTAGAGGCAGAGAGAGAGAGAGAGAGAGAGAGAGAGAGAGAGAGAGAGAGAGAGAGAGGGAGGGAGGGAGGGAGGGAGGGAAGGAGGGAGAAAGAGAGAGAGAGAGAGAAAACCTGACCTCCACATTTGAAACCTCAGAGTCTACCCCCAATGACACACCTTCTCTAACAAGGTCACACAGTTCCCAAACAGTTCAGCAACTAGGGACCAAAACATTCAATTAAGTGAGCCTATGGGGCCATTTTCATTCAAACCACTGCACAGGAGAAGAAAGACTCATAGGATGGCAAGAACAACAGAGCCGAGGTTTGTCTGGGTAACACAGAACAGCTCCTGAATACAGAGGAGAAAGCCAGAAGGGGCCAGGTGCCTGAGAGTTACTGACATGGAAACAATTTTGGGCCAGGCAGTGGTGTCTCACGCCTTTAAACCCAGCACTTGGGAGGCGGAGGCAGGCAGATTTCTGAGTCCAAGGCCAACCTGGCCTATAGAGTGAGTTCCAGGGCTACACAGAGAAACCCTGTCTCAAAAAACCAAAAAAAAAAAAAAAAAAAAGGGAAGGAAGGAAGAGAGAGAGAGAGAGAGAGAGAGAGAGAGAGAGAGAGAGAGAAAGAAAGAAAGAAAGAAAGAAAGAAAGAAAGAAAGAAAGAAAGAAAGAAAGAAAGAAAGAAAACAACTTTGGTTTTACAGCCAGATATGATGGCGCACACCTGTAGCCCCAGCACTTGCAAGGCAGAGTCAGGTAGATTTCTTGAGTTTAAGGCCAGCCTAATCTACGCTGTGAATTTGGGCTAGGGCAGGCTACAGAAAGAAGCCCTGTCTCCAAGAGAGAAATATTAGTTTGGAGTAGCTGAAGGAGGTTCGGGGCATGTGACCGGGAAAGTTGAATGTCACTCAGTAAACGTGAGAGTGCTTAGGAAGGGAAGTGACAGGGAGGGAAGTGACAGGGAGGGAAGTGACAGGGAGGGCGCTGTCTTCAGGAGTTTATACTTAATAGAGCAAAGAAAGACGAAGTGGAAAGAGGTAGAAAAATATTAGTGGCCTAAAATCAAAGAGTAACACTGAATAAATATGAATGTAAAGCAGATATTCATGTGCTTTTCCTCTTTTTCCTTTTTCCCTTTTCCTTTCTCTTCTTCCTCCTCTTCCTCCTCCCCCTTTTCCTGCTTCTTTTGGAAATGGGTTTTATTCTCAGCCCAGGCAGAATTCTCAACCCTCAGCCTTTCAATTGCTGGATTGTAGCTGTGTATCACCACGCTTACATTAAGACTCTTTATTTTTTAAAAAAGATTTATTTATTTATTACACGTATGTGAGTACACTGTCGCTGTCTTTAGACACACCAGAAGAGGGCATTGGATCCCCATTACAGATGGTTGTGAGCCACCATGTGGTTGCTGGGAATTGAACTTAGGACCTCTGGAAGGGCAGTCAGTGCTCTTAACCAGTGAGCCACCTCTCCAGCCCTACATTAAGACTCTTGTATTTTTATTTCTTTCCTTTCTCTCTCTCTCTTTTTTTAAATGTAGATATACTGAGTTCTAGAATAGTCAGGGCTACATAGAAAGACCCCCATCTTTTAAAAAATGTAAGAATCTTAATCCATGCCTTGACATAAGTGGTAAATGTTACAGTACATATATATCATACAAATACATATATACATATACATCAGATACATATACACATGCACATATATACATATACATGTACACATACACGATATACATATACATCATATACATATACAAATACATATATACATATACATCAGATACATATACATCAGATACATATACATATATACATATACATCAGATACATATACACATGCACATATATACATACACATGTACACATACACGATATACATATACATTATATACATATACAAATACATATACATCATGTACATGGATACAAACACGTAAAGATGCTGTATCTTCTAACTCTCCCTATAAAAGAAATGATTGACCCCAAGGGAACAGTGTGAGTTCTGAGAAAAGAATAAGAAACAGAAAAAGGACAGAATTTTTGGAATATCACATTTAGAGTCAGAAGAAGGAAACGATTATCCAAACTTGTTTAGTGCATTTGTATGGCTATGACAAAATATCTCAGCCTGGGTACTTTATAAAGTCAAGGGATTGACAGAACACACAGTTCTGTAGACACGGGAGGAACATCTCGGCATCAGTGACTGGTGATGGTCTCATGCTGTATCACAACATGATAGGTGGTGTCACACAGCAGAAGCCCCTGTGAGAGGTACACACCAAAAAAACACTCAAGGGAGGTGGCAGGCTCACTGACAACATATCATCTTAGAGCATGTCCTAGCTAGGGTTTCTATTGCTCTGATGAAACATGACTAAAAGAAGCAAGACGGAGAGGAAAGAGTTAATTTGGCTTACACTTCCACATCATAGTCCATCATTGAAGGAAGTCAGGGCAGGAACTCAAGCAGCGGTATAACCTCCAGGCAGAGTTGACTGGAGAAGCCCTGGAGGGGTGCTGCTTACTGGCTGCTCCTCATGGCTTGATCAGCTTTCTTACAGAACCCAGGGCCACCAGCCCAGGTTTGGCCCCACCCACAATGGGCTGGGCTCTCCCACATCAATCACTAATTAAGAAAATGCTCTACAGGTTTGCCTGCAGCCATATTGTATGGGGGCACTTTTCTCAGTTGGGGTTCCTGCCTCTCAAATGACTGTATCTTGGTTGATAGAAAATTAACCAGCACAGGATTGTCATTGCTGTGATGAGACACCATGACCACAAACAAGTTGGGGAGGAAAGGGTTAATTTGGTTTACACTTCCACATCATAGTCCATCATTGAAGGAAGTCAGGACAGGGACCTGGAGGCAGGAGCTGATGCAAAAGCCATGGAGGGGTGCTGCTTAATGGATTACTCCCCATGACTTGCTCGACAAATAAAGAATTCAAGACCACAAGCTCAGGAATGGCACCACCCACATTGGTCTAGGCCCTCCTCCTTCAATCACTAGTTAAGAAAATGCCTTAGAGCCAGATTTTATGGAGCCATTTTCTCAATTGAGGGTCCCCTCCCTTCAGGTGACTCTATCTTATATCTAGTTGACATAAAACTATCCAGGACAAGGAACTGGTCCACCCCAATGGTTAGATGTCACTCCTGTGAGAATAATAGGATATTTCTTAAGGCCCCTGACACGTCTCAACACTGAGAACAAAGCCTCCGGCACAGGAACCTTTGGAAGAAAAACTGTATCTGAACCACAGTACCATCCAAAACCTTTCATTGCTACCATCCAGACGGAAGACTGCAGGTTACAAGCCAAAGCTGTGAATGTACTAGTGTGGTCTGTGAGAAGCTGAAATGAGGACTTGACTGGGGATGGGCAAGAGGACTTTTCAAGTAGCTGCAGGGGCAACTCCACGAATAAATGCGAAACAAAAGACAGACAGTAGCTGCTTGGCAAGAAAGGAGTTCTTAATGGCCTTTGGTGACTAACCAGTTTTTCTTCCAGAGCTTGAAAAGGAATGGACATGTCCTAAATTAAGACTCTTTTAGTCACTTGGAAAACTGTTCCTGTGGGGGCAGGAAGGGATGGGTATGTGTCAGGGATGAAGAAGTGCCTGGAACAAGGAAACTCAGGATGCAGGAGCAGGTAGATTGCTATCTTGGGTTTCCTGGGCTACATAAAAGAGTTCTAGGCCAGCCTGGATTATAAAGTCCAACTATCTAAAAAGAAGAAAACAATATTTTGATTGCATCACTCAGTACCTGTCTTAATTAGGGTTTCATTGATATGAAGAGACACCATGACCATGGCAACTCTTACAAAGGAAACTATTAAATTGGGGCTGGCCTACAGTTCAGAGGTTTGCTCCATTATCATCATGGTGGGAAGCATGGTAGAGTGCAGGCAGACATGGTGCTGGAGAAGCAGCTGAGAGTTCTACATCTTGATCCATAGGTATCAGAAGGAGACTGTGAGTCACACTGGCCATAGCTTGAGTATAAGAGACTTCAAAGCCTGCCCACACAGTTACAGATGGCCTCCAACAAGGCCACACCTACTAATAATGCCATTTTCTGTGGACACTATGTGGGCCACTTTCTTTCAAACCACCACAGTACCCATAGTTATGATTATTTGGGGAAACAGTTTAGTTGTCAGAAACAAATGCTGGTTATATAGTATCTGAGACTGGGTGACCTGGTTTTGTTTTTGTTTTTCAATGAGAATTATTTTTCTTACAGTTCCATAGTGTGGGAAGTCCGAGAGTGTGATGCTGCATCTGGAAAAGGCCCTCTTGCTGTATCTTCCCCTGTCAGTTCAATTAATCTAATTTAGACAATCCTGCACAGCTGTGCCTCGAGGCCTGTCTCCTTGGTGATACTAAACTGTCAAACTGACAAGATTAAAGGTCACACTGTCCCTGTGTTGAGAAGGATGTGCCAGCAATGCTGTGGAGAGCTATTTTCTCACTTTCACACTTCCGATAATGTAACTGTAACCTCTCTCTCTGACTCTGGGAAGATGGACCAACTTCTCAAGCATGCCTGATTTATGACAGTCAAAACCTGAGCTTGGAGCTGAAGACAGAATCTATACAACACAAGTTACTTTACTGCAAATCCCAAAGAATGATTTAAAATCTAGATAAGGTCAGCATGAGCCTTCACGGAGATTGAAGTCACTAATGTGGTTTTCTTGATTATCTGTTTGCTTCTGTCCTTCATCAGTGTCTCAGCAGAGTTCAACACAGGAAACACAGCCAATGGGAAGGAAGCTCTAGAGAGACAGCACCAGGCACCATTTGCTGTAAGAAGCTGACTCACAGGCTTATGGAGACTGAAGAGTCCACACCCAGGACATTGGTACAGCTCCACTCTGAGTCAGTGTCCAAAGTAAAAGGAAACCAACATCTCGTTCCTCTCAGGCAGAGAGAAAGTCTTTCCTACGCAGCCATACTGTGTAGGCCTTCAGCATATTGAGTGAAGCAGCAGAAAGGAATCTAGCCTACTAAATCCATCAGTCAAATCTTGGTTTTTTTTTTTTTTTTTTTTTGGTTTTTCGAGACAGGGTTTCTCTGTGTAGCCCTGGCTGTCCTGGAACTCACTCTGTAGACCAGGCTGGCCTCAAACTCAGAAATCCACCTGCCTCTGCCTCCCAAGTGCTGGGATTAAAGGCGTGCACCAACACCGCCCGGCAAATGTGTAGCCCAGGCTAGCCTCGAACTCGTGATCCTCCTGCCTCTGCCTCCTTCAGCAAATCCTACTGGTGTGCGCCACCACTACCGGCCAAAGTACTCATATAAATAAAATGCATACACAAATAAACCTTGGGAGGAAAAAGATACCAGCCCAATAAGTGACTGGTAAGGGCTCTTGTTATAGCTTATAGATGGTGACCTTCTCAGTGTTTCATGAGAGAAAGAGAGGGATTGAAATCACCCTTCTTTTTATATTTCTATTGGATGAGGGCCCATTCTTATGACCATATTTAGCGTGTGTGTGTGTGTGTGTGTGTGTGTGTGTGTGTGTGTGTGTAACCCAGGGCTTTGTGCATGTAAGCATGCATTCTAGCACTGAGATACATCCCCATCTTTTACTGTCACTCATGTTGTCAGATAGTCAGATACCCGTGAGCAGACCAGACTTCACTCTCAGCTCTGGGGTACCTCCATTTGAGCACATGGGAACTGGCAGGCATAGAGAGGTGTAGATAGCTGCTGTTTACAAACTGTAGACAGAAGTTCCCGAGCTGTCTTTGGGCTCTGTTCTCCTTCCTGTCCTTTCTTGAGAAATAAAGGACGCAGAGCTATAGAAGTATACAGAGGGGAGGGAGGAGACCTAAAGCCCAGTGACTTGAGAAAAACAATTGTTTCCTTAGACTAAACAGAGGGGAAAGTGGGGTGCTTCCCACTGGGTTTCTTTGTTTCTTCTTTTGTTGTCTGTCTTTCTTTGTCTCTTTGTTTCTTTCTTCCTTTCTTTACGATGATACAGAACCTTGCTATGTAGTTCAGGCTGGCCTCAAATTCACTGAGATCCTCTTTCCTCAGACTGCCAAATGCTGGGATTCTTTCCAGGAACCACCATATCTGGTTTGGTTCTCTTCATTCTCTTTCTCTCTTTTTAAATTTTATTTCATGTATGTGAATGTTTCCCCTAGATGTATGTCTGTACATGATGTACATGTCCGGTGCTCACATAGGCCAGTGGAGGGCATCAGATCCCCTGAAACTGGAGTTACACATGGTTGTGAGCTGCCACGAGAGTGCTAGGAATCAAACTCAGATCCTCTGGAATAACACCCAGTGCTCTTAACCTCTGACTCATCCCTCCTGACCCTCTCATTCTTCCTTGGAGCACTGGGGGATCCTGTTGAGGTTTGGTCTTTTGCTATGTATAATTCTAAGCGAGGGGCCCTGAGATCTGGTTGCCCCCAGAGAGTCCTCACATAGACCCAAGTGACATGTGACCCTTGCTCCTAAGTTATTTCTGTCTGGTAAATAAAGATGCCTACAGCCTATAGCTGAGCAGAACTAAGATAGATGAGGCTTGATGTCTCAGGCCTGGAAGTCGGAAGACGCCACAAAGGGAAGAAGGTGAATGAAGGAGAATCTGCCATGGGTTAGGAGTCAAGAAAGGGCTGGCAAATTGGAGTTAAGAGAGGCCCAAATGATCCGTAGTAAGTAATAACTAAGGGTTATCGATAGGAAA
>NW_021604791.1:7921748-7965498 GCF_004785775.1 Grammomys surdaster
GAGAGAGAGAGACACACACACACAGAGAGAGAGAGAGAGAGAGAGAGAGAGAGAGAGAGAGAGAGAGAGAGAGAGAGAGAGTGTGTTTGGCCTAGAATTCCCTGTGTAAATCAAGCTGGCCTGTAATGGCAGAGATCCTTCTGCCTCTGTCTCCTGAGCGCTGGGATTAAGGGCATGTACCAGGCCCAGCTTGGTGTATTTTTACTTTTGAGGCTGTGTTTAAACTTCGATAGGCAAGCAGCTAATTTTGCCTCCATACAGAGCAGATGCCCCATGAGGACTCCATCTGAATGGAAGAAAAGGACTTACAGGAAATCGTTCATTCTGGTCAGTGGGAAGAACATCTTTCCAGCGTTGTGTCATAATGGGTGTCAGGGTAGAATACCTGGAGGAATCAGGCAACAGCCTCTCAATGGGGAGGAAATACTAGGTAGAACCAATGGATATACAACAGTGAACAGGCAGGGTATGGTAGCACAGGCCTTCAATTCTGGATAGTCGGAGGCCAGCCTGGTTCACATGAGTTCTAGGTCTTCCAGGGGAGCATAGTGAGACTTTGTCTCAAAAGAAAAAAACGGATGTCAATCGGCATGGCTTTTATAGAAGGAACTAAGTCAGCCATGGCAAGCCTGATGAGTAGCCAGGCAACCACTAAGCCTGATCATCTGTTCATCATTCATCTTGCTATCATCTATCTATTTGTCTATCTATGCATTGGTCCAGATGTCCATCAATACATCCTTCCATTTATCTATCTACATATCTCCCTATTTTAATCTATAATCTACCTATCTCCTATCTATTGATCATTGATCCACCTACCTATCCATCTATCTATAACCCATCATCCATCTATTGTCTGTCTATCATCTATCTGTCTATCTATCTATCTATCTATCTATGCTGGAAATTGAACCCAGAGCTTCCAGAACTGTTACTGAGTTACATGTCCCCAGCCTTTGAGGCAGGGTTGCTGAAGAAACTGGTTTTTATCGTTGGTTTTCTTGTAGCGTATATTGACGATAAATGATATTTTTGTTATTAAATGTTCATACCTGCATACATACTGTGAATAAGTCAATCCTATTGCTCCCATCTGCGCCCCCACACTGCTACAGATCTCTTCTCTTTCCCATCAAAGCCCCTTCCGATTTCAAGTCCCTCTTTTCTTTTTTAAAAAATAATGATGACTCAATGGGCTTCATCAGACTGCTTGAAGGAAGATGGGCACTGTGACGGTGGTGCAGCCCCCGAGGACAATGTCTCTCCCTTTCCCCAACAAACTTCAACTGAGAATAAATCATTAGGGAAGGGGAAGGCCTGGTAAGCTCTGCCTGGTTCCATGACAAGGTGGCTTCCTGTCTGTCCAGTCTCGTGCAGATGTTGTGCAGGTAACCATGGCTGCTGTGAGTTCTGGGGTGCAATCTCTGTGTCACGTCACCGGGGTGACCGGTCTCACATTGCCTTTGTCCCTTCTTTCAGGGTGATATATATGTATGTTCCACATTGGTAAGTCATGAGTCTTGAAAACCTTTTTTTTTTTTAAGTGATTGTTTGCCAGGGCTAGATCTGTAATCCCAGCTACTTTGGAGGTTGAAACAGGAGGATAACACATTCAAGTTGTCAGTGAACCTCAACTGACTGCCACAGTGACCACAATGGTTGACCATATCCATGACCACCACAGTGACTCCACAGTGGCCACTAAGGTTGACCGTCACAGTGGACACTACAGTAAACCACCAGAGTGACCCCTAACACTGACATCACAGTGAATAGCATGAGGTCTATGAACTAGCTACTGAGGCACTCCAAGCCAGTTTTAGGTAACTTAGTAAGCACTGTCTTAAAAGTTAAAGTAAAATGAGGGGCTGGTGAGATGCCTCAGGGGATAAAGACTGGTGAGTGACCCGAGCTGCAGCCCCAGGACTAACGTGGCAGAGAACAGACTCCTTTACACATGTGTCATGGCAGACACATATCTACCTCCCTTAACTAATTAATTTTAAATGTGCCAGGTGGTAGTGGTCTGCACTTTTAATCCCAGCACTGGAGAGGCAGAGGCAGGTGGATCTCTGAGTTCGAGAGCCTGGTCTGCAGAGTAAGTTCCAGGACAGCCAGGGCTACACAGAGAAACACAGTCTCGAAAAAAACACAAAAACAAAACAACGGCAACAAAATTTTTAAGCAAAATGAGCTGTAGCTGTCTCTAAGCTAGTGGAGTGCTTGGCTGCCACGCATGAGGATCAGGGTTTGGTCTCCAGCACTGTATAAAGGGATGATCGAGGCCTTGGACTGGAGACTGGAAGATCAGAAGTTCAAGGTCAAGCTTTGGCTACATAGCTCTAGAGGCTTTGTCTCAAAGTAAATAAGGTTTAAAAGTGGGGAGGGCAGCTGGGAATGCACCCTAGTGGCAGAGCATTTACCTCTCCCTTATGGAGACTCTGAGTTAGGTCCCTAGTGCTGTCAAATTTAGAAGAAAAGGGGACTGTTTGCAGAGATTCGCAAATTAGTAGAAGCTGTAGGGATTTCCACTCGTGTCTGAATACTAGAGGGGAGGCTGGTTAGAAGTCGGAGTCTTGGAGAAAGTCTCTGAAAGGAGAATTTCTAGAGAGAAGTAGCAACTGAGACATAACAGCATTTCCAATAAGCACCACCCCACCCCACCCCCGCTCCGCCTCGCCCCGCCCTCTCAGGTTGTTAGGTCACTGGGCGAGCCACTCATTCTTTCAGCAGGGAAGGAAGCCGGTGGTGAAACCCTGCAAGATATTGCAGGTTACCGCATAAAATCAATGCAATCCACCAACGTAGGATCTTAGGACTCCAACAAGTGAAGAGCGGGCTGGGAGGAAGTCTAGATGGGTAAACGGCCAACGCTAAAGTAGGTTAAGAACCGTACTTATTTAGAAACAAACATTTCTCTCCTGGGGAGGGATGTTGGCAAAATGAACCAACAGGACGTGTGATGTGAACCGTCCCTCCTCAGTATCTTCGTGGAAGCTGGTGCGTAACACCAACCAACTCTGTCCCGGTGCCCTGGCGAGGCCTGAGACGCCTGGTTCCTGCTCAGGCAGGGGACCGTGACGTTTCGGTGGAGCTAGCTGCGGACTTGGAAGCTGGGCACCGACAGACGTCCTGTCCATCCGAGACTTGGGATTTGCCCGGCCTGGCTCAACTCTCCTGGAGTTGTTGACACCATTCAGAAGACTGGTCTCCAGGCAAGAGAGGCTTTCCACGTGGGCAGAGGCGCTGTCGTTCAGGTGGCAAGGATCCAAGGCGGAGCCTTCTTCCCCTCGGGGTCCACCCATCGCCCCTCCCCAGTCCCAACCCCGAAAAGGACACAGACACAAAAAAACTTTTGCCACACTATTAATATATTCTGGTTTCCTCCCACTTTCCCAATGGGCTACCAGCTGCAGAACTCCTGAATAGAAAGCTTAATTGTGCTTTGTCATGCAGAGTACCTCGATTTTCTATAGAAGGTTACAAAGGGCCATTTGAAGTGTTTCTTTCTGGTCTAATAGTGAGTCATTTGCATAGGGCACCTCTGCGCCTGCCAGACCCAGGTAGCTGCGCTGACGCTCCGGGGGCCCGAGATAACAAAACTGCCCGCCGTTTCCAAGGGGCGCCCCGCGGGCCTCGCGCCCCGCTTCCCCCCCCTCCCCTCGGGCTTTTCTCTCAATTCCCAAGGGTCACTGCCAGCCCCAGCAGCTGATCTGGACGCGAAGCTGGAGGCCAGCAGGGCGCGGCTGACCTCGGAGCGGCCTCGGGCCACCCTAGGCCCTAGGAGCTTCCCCGGCGCCTATTCTAGACTCAGCCTTTCAAACCCAAGAGTTCTTCCTACAGGTCCCAAGATTTCCCTGGAGGCAGAGTCCTCTAGCATTTGCCTTCTGCCTACAAACCAGAGGAGATGCCGAAGGAACTGGAAGCCGATCTCGAGTTAGAGACCAGGCAGTTCTCTTGGTTGATTGGCAGGGCTGCCTACAGACTATCTTTTCTCGTTGCTTGTTTTGACACTTCAAATCCAGGTCTACGTGACATAGAAAGCTAATACAATTCTAATTTCATTGTTAATCTTATTTCATTCCAGTATAGGTTTTTACCCTCACACCTGCATGGCAGGGTGTAATTCCATTAATAAAAAAAAATCACGCGCCGGGCGGTGGTGGCGCACGCCTTTAATCCCAGCACTCGGGAGGCAGAGGCAGGCGGATTTCTGAGTTCGAGGCCAGCCTGGTCTACAGAGTGAATTCCAGGACAGCCCGGGCTATACAGAGAAACCCTGTCTCGAAAAAACCAAAAAAAAAAAAAAAAAAAAAAAAAAAAAAAAAAAATCACCATATTCATTGCATGTCTTTTCCCCGATGATATATTGTGAGCAGTGTGAGTTGGAAAAAGCCATTTATTCCCACCGTGAATGAGCCTGCATGGGGCGGGAGCTTCACCTGCCCCTCAGTCAATTAGGAATGTATCGAAAAGTCTAGCAGAAAACGAGTTAAATTAACCGTTCGCTAATTTCCTTGTGTCCTTCCTACATAATCCTCCCTTTTCAGCTTGCCCAGAAAGTACCACATGTTGCAAGGTTCAAATAGTGCCTAATGAAACAGTGACTAAACGCTTCTCCCTCCAGCGCCACGGACCGAGGAGCCCTTTCGCCGGCCTTCAAAGCCCACCCGGTCTCCTGTCTCGGTTTCTACGTCTTAACAATAAAATAGAAAGTTTTTTTTTAATTTCCTTGGCAGAAACAAAACGACAAAAATATTTAAACTCCCAGTAACTCTCGATCCAAGGATCCAGACAGTGAAACTGCCCCACCCATTGCCAGGCCAGGGACCTAGCGGGATTCCAAAATGCCTCGGACTCAAATGAGGTCCGCAGCACCTGCGTCTTTGCTTTCATGCCATCGGTGTAGGACTGGGTACCAGTTAGGAAACTTGAGCTAAAGCCAGGGTGGATTCAATGGGAAGAAAAGAGAGGAACGGGGGAGGGGAGAGAGAAATAGTGGAGAGAGAAAGAGAAAAGGAAGAGGGGGAAGAGAAGAGAGATGCAGAGAGACAAAAAAAAACCACAGGGATAGAAACACAGGGAGACAGACAGAGAGGCAGAAACGGAGGAGGAATAGGAGGAGGAAGGGGAGGAGGAGTAGGAAGAGGAGGAGGAGAAAACATCGAAAAGCAAGTTAAAAGAGAAGCAGGCCTACAGACAGACAATAAACACACAGTCCTGTCTAAACCCCCTCCTTCCAGCATAATGAGGAGGACCATTCACTCAGGATTTCTCTGGCCTGGGCCATATTGATAATTTCAGGTCAGCCCTGGGCCTCAGAACGAGACCTTCTCTTAAAACAACAACAAACCTAACTCCAGCTCCCTTCTCCCAAGTTAAAACCAGTTCCTAGTTTAAGCTTCTCAAAGCCAGTTGAAGCCTTGAGATGCCTAGTAACTAATCGTGGTCATTAATTAGGAAGGAAAAGGGGAGGTGGCTTGCTGCTGCTTGACCCCAAATAATTTAAATTAGGCTTTGTGAAGGTGGTCTCTTAAAGCAGCTCTCCCCCCTCCTTCCCATTCTTTTTTCTGCAAGCTCTTAAAAATTTCCATTATAATCCCCAACGGTGCGGGGCGGGCGGTGCTGCGTGCTCTCCCTCGCACTTCCCAGCAAACTGAGGCCAAGCTGGCCGCAGCTCTCAGAGTCGCCGGCTGCACTTGGGCCGGGAGCTCTTTCCCATCGCGACAACTCCCACCTGTCTTCGCCCACCCCTGTCCCTGCACCTGCTGTGGGTTGTTTCTCCCAGAACTTCAGAAATCACGTAGCTGCCCAGGAATTAGTCTCGCTACAGTGCCCAAGAGTTAAAGAGTCTCTCTCTCTCTCTCTCTCTCTCTCTCTCTCTCTCTCTCTCTCTCTCTCTCTCTCTCTCTTTCTCGTTCTCTCTCTGTTTCTCTCTGTTTGTCCTTCCATCTCTCTAACTGGGTGTATGTGTGTGTCCATCTCTGTCAGTCTGTTTCTCTCTCTCTCTCTCTCTCTCTCTCTCTCTCTCTCCCTTCCTCCTCTCTTCTTCCCTGCCTCTCTCCTTCCTTTCCTCCTCTCGCTCTCTCCCCTCTCAGTTTCCCCCTCTCTTTATAGACTGAAGTCCCGTATTTGAAATGGTGCCGCTAATACAAAGTCATCAAAGCACCATGGTTCTTGTCTTAAAGTGACAGCTTGCTTTATGGAGCTGTTTTAAATACTCTCCCTCCTTTTCAATGTCTCTCTATCCATCTTTGTCTGCTCTTCAGAAATGAGGACAATATAAAGCCAGGCCTGGCGAGCTCCCCACGCTGGGCCTGGGCAGTGCCAACCTCCGCCTTCAAGCAGATTGAAATTGTCACTGCTTCATTAATCTGAAACTAGTTACTTTCCTAGGCACACAGCACACACTTCCGATCTGTCCAGATTCTCCGAGGGGAGCCCTCGCCCCCTTTCTATGTTTGGCGCTGGGAAAGCTCAACAAAGATACATTTGGGTTCAAGAAAACAGCGCTCAGGTGGGAGACTTAATGACATCAGTACATCAAAGCAGAACAAAATTCTGTTTTTAGAGATGATGGGGCCCCCAGAATTTTGGAGAATGCACTTGAACCTAAAAAGTCAGGGTTACCTATCTACAATAGAGCGCCGTTAGGGACTTTGAGGTTTCACGGGCTATGGGTTTCCTTTCTCACTTTCAGGCTTCTTCTTCTTCGGAAGTTGGATTGTTACTGTTTCTTTTTGTGTCTCATCTGAGCGCTCATTCAACTCTGTTCCTAAAACATAGATCCAAGTTCTCACGCTTCTGCCTGGCCCAAATGCAGCTTGTCCTACCAGTATCAGACTCTGGAGATCCAGAGCTTCTGGCTGTGCTTGGATTTCTCCTGTCATCTGAGCTCCTGATTTCTCCAAACCTCCCCCATTAACAAAGACAATACAAAAGACTCCTTTGCCTTTCTTGTTTCCAGCTGTCTTAGAATAGCAAGTTTTCGGATTTCATTCTATCTAATTTAAGAAAGAGGCATCTGTGGGCATTTTTTTTTCTAAAAAGAGCTCAATTTCAGTAATGTGAGCCTAAAGATTTATAAAATAGATTTATATTAAATTATGTTAATAGAAGCCTAGTAAATGCACCAATTAATTGCACGGGGGAAAAATGTTCCCTCTTAAAAGGTCTGTCACCTTAACAGGTACATTCAAAGATTCTCTGTGAATAATGAAAATTGGAACAATTGCTTTGATGCACAGAGCTGCATTCATCCTCTGGGACAGCCTTCTGTTTGGGGAAGATGGGAGGAGCCCCTTTTAGAGAAGTGATTGCTCCTTTAAACCCAATTTCCTCTAGCAAATGGGTTCAATTGCAAGTGTCATTCTCTCCCTCCCATTAAGAGTGGGCTGGCTGGCGCTCCTGTCCCAGAATTCTCCTCCCTCTCACCTCAGTCTTTCCCTCAAGTCCTCGCCTTCCTCAAGGGCGTCTTTCAAGGAGCAGGGCCTGCAAAAAAGGACAGAAACTTGTTTTTAAAGAGCTAGATTTGGAGCTCATGGTTCTAGCCCCAGCAAGGTATAACCCAGGTGACATCAGCACTCTGTAAAGATGAGGGAAGAGATTGTCCTTAGCTACAAAGATAGTTTGTAGTCAGCATAAACTAGTGATGCTGTATTTTAAAAGGAAAAGAAAAAAGAAAGCTAAAAATTAAAAAAAAAAACAGTATTCTTCTATCTATTTGTCTTGACTTTCCATTTACAACACCACTACTACTCAGTTCTCTCTGCCTTCCCCCATCTGGCCGTGTGCGTGTGTGTGCGTGTGTGTGTGTGTGTGTGTGTGTGTGTGTGCACGCACACACACCTCTCTCTCTGGCATCTGGCACATAAGCACACATGTATGATACCTGCATTACTGCATATATGTGAACACAGAATTCCCTGTGCCATGACTGTTTTCATGTTGCCCTACCACCTTTCTAGCAATTGTCTGACAAGTTAAATAAACACAATCCTAATCAGATATAATTCGGTAGAAGTGGGCTCAAGAAGTGGGGGGGGGGGGGTCAGAGAAGGCCAGAAGTGGAAGATTACCCTTCCCTGAATTTCATTTCTATTTGGGAAAAGAAATAGCAAGAAAAGAGGCATTGATGCATAATTCAAACCAAACCAGTTCAGAATTAGAACTCCAGAGAAGAAAGGTCTACTGGCTCCAGTGTCCCCATTACCTGGGCCTCTGACACTCCAAAAATAAGTTGTTGGGTTCCTTTTGCCAGTGATTGCAATTGAGAAGCCTTGCCTGGGGAGACAAGTTCTATCAACCATTTGGCCTAGAGCAAGTGTTGGTTACTGGGTGGGAGAGTAGCAGGGGGAAGGTTGATGCTTGTCCTTGCCTGACCTTCTGTCCTTGAGCCAGGCACAAGGTGAAAGTCATCTTCCCTTTACTCTGAAACTCTCAGCTACCTAGGGTTCTGCAGGTTAGACACAACACCAATGGTTTTCACTGACATCTTTTTAGTCAAAAAAGTTTTCAGTTTCTACTACAAGTTTTCATCTCTCTTCCTGGCTGTGTTTAAGGATTATGATTGGCTGTGCTCTGGATAAAGACTGTTTGGTGGGTTTCAAGTGGGACATAAGGAAAGTCCAAGATTGCCCAGTACACATTGTCCACACTGGTTCCCAGTGTCTTAAACTGTCTCCAGTGCACCCAAGGGGTCATGACTTGATCTGAAGATTATTGGCAGACTATTTTTGTGCTTGAGTCTAGGGTCGGAGAGTTGACTTAAAGGTTCTTAACCTAATATGGACAGCCAGATGCTAGATTCTGGAAATGTTATTCTGAAACATGAAAAAAATCTTAACTGGAGTGGGTTTGGGGGGTCTGAGTGGGAGGGGGTAGGTAGGGGTTGAAGAAGATATCAGACCTATCCTAGTTGGGTAGAACTGGTGTTCCCTTGCTAAAGTGACAGAAACTGCAGACTTCTTTGAGAGTTTTAGAGAACCTTTATTTTAATCAGAGAACATCCAAGATCTACTCAAGTATCTTTGATCGAATCTTTTTGTCTCTGGGAGAGCAACCTTGGGAATTTCCTTGAAGATGGAAGCTGGAGAGCATCTTAGAGGTAAGTCCCCAGTCAGGACAGCAGTGCTAGCTCACTCTCCTCTCACCAGTGGGGGAGCCAGGCTCTGCACAGCTCTGGGAGTGGCAAGCACATGACTCAGATCTGGCCACAGGCTAGGGGCTGAGATCCATACGGGCGGGCGACAGACCTAGGTGTGAGCCAGACTCAAGCACAGGGCAGTGGGAGCTGACAAGGGTGTGCATAGGTAGTCTGCCCGTGCCTCAGAAGAGGCTTTGCTTTGGGCTGGAGTGGGCAGCGAGGCAACCTGCTTACTTGTAAAGGAAGTACTCTCTTTAAAAGCCCGTTCTTAGACCCTGCAAACATCTTTCCTCCCACTGGCCTTTGGCCATTGCTGCTGTTGCTTAGGAAAAAGAGAGATTGGTTTTTAGGAAATGCAGCAAACCCGATCCCCTCCCAGCCAATAGGACACCCCTCCCCCCCAACCCCTGCCTCCGTCCCCTGGTATGAGAGGCACAGATATCCAGGCTTGGGGCAACAGTATAAAAGCAGGACCAACCCTCCATACAAAGCAGCTCACAGGTCCCCATTGGCTAGGACACTGTGGTCCTTCCTCCTGCCTGCCTGGTGCCCTACAGGGGTTTGAAAATGATCTTGTTCCTGAAGTTCTGAGCAGTGCTAACTGTTTGTGACTTGAGCCTATTGGATGACATCTTTATATAAATAGTCAGGAATCCCACTGGTGGGTGTCATTGGTACTCAGAAACTCCTCTCTCCCACAGACACAGATCCAGATTGAGACACCTACCTATCCCAGGTGATCTTGCTGAGAAAAGGGTAATCGGCTAGCAGGAATGAACTCCTGGGCACAATGAGGTTAAGTAGACCAACTAACAACAGCAGAAATAGTAAACCAAGTCTGCTCCCAGAAGAGAGTATTACTCTAAGATATCTTTTGGGCTCTTTTGGATATATGAGATTGTAAATGTTTAGAAAAGTCTCTGTTCCTGGCTTTGTGTGACCTGGGCACTGAGGACATCCAGCTAACTCCGAGTTAGAGAAGCCACCAAGCCCATTGAAGTTTCCAGTCCTGTGTAGAAGTCATCTGTAAGTTTCCTCACCCTGACTTGTTTGGTGAACTAAAAACTATTCCTAGTATGTGAATTGCTTCACAGGGTTCAGGTTTTTAGTACTGAGCGAGGTGAGAGACCAGATAGGAGGAAGACAAAGTGCCAGAGAAATAAATAGTGGGTTTGGGGCTAAGAGTGAGTGCAAGTAAACACTGGCTGTAGGCCGAGCATGGGCGGCAAAAGCAGGTGAATGTCTGAGTGGAAAGCAACCTTGGGCTACAAAGTCTGAGCCCCGGTTCAAACAAATAAAAGGGAAACATTGTGGGTGTGTGATTTTTCCCTCTACTACATATGAGGTTTCTTGGGTGTTCTTCCACCCTGTGTTATGCAAGCTGGGCTGTCACCTGTTTTTTGAAAGAAGCACTAGCTGGTGGGTCACCTCAAATGAGGACTGAATTTTTTTTTTTTGGTAAGAAGTTTCTCTTACCCATAAAACCTTTAATTCCAAGTTCCATCAGCTGAGTGACCCCCATTAAATTGCAGTCAGTATTTAACCTCCAAGTCCTTACTCCAGGACTGTCTCTAGATACGGTGTGAGGGGGTGGGGGTAGGGGACAAGTACCACGAATTAAAAACATTTATTTCGTTTCATTTATTTAAATAAATATAAATATGTATTTTATATAAAACTATTCACATACAAAGGGACTTCCAGAGACTTGGATTTAGAACTCTCCTCCATGAAAATTTTCAGAAAACAAGACCTACGGAGTTTAACTCTCTATATTAATGACAACTTCAATTATTTCATTTTAAAACAACAACAAAAACAATGAAAATCCCCTGTTCTCTTCAAGTTCTGAAAAGACAGGGTGGCAAATGACACGCGGCTTCAACCAATGCCCCCCCCACAGTGTTAAACTTAAATCAACCCTGTTTTTTCCTGTTATGTGAGACTGATTAGAACTCTAGATTATTTACATTAAAAAAAAAGCAAACAAGCCAAAAACCAATCCGTAACTGAGTGGAGTCCCAGATGAAGAGAAGCTAGCTTCAAAATCGGCCCAGCAGTGAATTCCCTGGACTTTTCAGAGTTTCTTTTCCAGATGGGATAAGGGCAATGAACTAGAACTTTGGTCCCTGTGCTGACGGGGAAGAGGGGGCCGGGGTACCGAGAGTAGGTAGCTGGAGAAGGAGCCTCCACCTTTACAAGGGGGAAATCTCCTTGTCTTCGTTAGCCGAGGCTGGGGACAAGGAGTCCTCGTCCTCCGAGCGCGCATAGTGAGCCTGACTACCCACGCACTTGCAGCTTGCGTGATTGTTCCTCGAAGCGCCTTTCCCCTCCTTCTTGTGCTTCACACGACGGTTCTGAAACCAGATTTTCACTTGCTTCTCTGACAGGTTCAGGTAGGTCGCGATCTCGATTCTCCGGAGTCGAGACAGGTACATATTGGAAGAGAATTCTCGCTCCAGCTCCAGGAGCTGCGTGCTAGTAAATGCTGTCCTCATCCTTTTGCCGTTGGGTACCTGGCTGGTATCGGAGCCTCCTGCGGACCCGAAAGAGAGCAGAGAGGTGAGACGCAGAAAAAGAGACCCCACGCTACTTGACAACCCTTGGAAAGAAAGGGTCTCCAGAACCCATTCTAACCCAACCCACCCAAGCTGGTCCCTGGTTCGCATTCCGCGGCCTGTCTGGAAGTGAGACAGGCGTTCGTGAGAATTAAGGCCTTTAATGACCTGGATTTTAAGTTAAAGGACTTCAGTGGAACTTGCACCTGCTGCTTTCTCTGTCCACTCGTCCGCCGTCTTCCGTCGGCCTAGCAAAGCGAACCAGCTAGCAGCCTCAGCCAAAGGCATAGATAGACACCCTTTGACCAACCTAGAAGCTAAGATCCCATACAGAAGTTCAAACACATCCATGCAAAGTCTCAGTCAGTTTAACCTCCTATTTCTCTGAAGTCCTGATCCAGGTCCCCAAAGCCCAGAGGACGCACGACATTTGTGCACCTGTAGAGCTAAGTGCACGAGGTCTCGCCAAGAGGTTGATTTCTTAACTTCCACCTCCGTGGAATTTCTGGGGAAGATCTCAACAGTTCCACAAAAGATCCCACCTTCCTCCACACTCCGCCCCTGGGCTCCCACCTCCTTCCCTGACGGCGCAAAGTTTGTTTCCCCGGAGGCGCGCAGGGACCCTGCCCTACCCATGGTGAGGCAGTGGAATCTCCGTGGGTCGGACACGTTGTACGTAGTGGCGGCGCAGACAGGTGCGTGGTGCTGCGGGTGTCCCAGGGCTGCTGCTGCCGCAGCCGCCGCCGCCGCCGCCGCAGCGGCCGCCGCTGCAGCCGAGCCGGGCTGCTGGGGCTGGTGATGGTGATGGTGGTGCTGAGGCGGGTGGTGGTGATGGTGTGCGTGGCTCACCCGTGGGCAAAACTGCGCGTCCCCAGGACCCGGAGAGAACTGGCTCTTGAGCAAAGGTAGGGCGCCAGTGCCTCCAGCCACCCCGCCGCCCGCCACCGCAGCCCCTGCGGTCCCGGTAGCTCCGCCACCGGCTCCTGCGGGCGGGCGAGAGGAGTGCAGGTGCGAGGTGACGCAAAGCGGGCACACGCAGAAAGCGCCGCTTTTGCGGGACGGACAGCCAGGCCCGGACACTGACATCACCAACGGGGACGGCATGCCCAGCGGGATGAAGAAATCCGGCCCTGGGTGCGATTCCGGCAGCGAGGGTGCGGGCCGCGAGGAGTCTTTGATGATAAGTGAGTCCACGTAGAAGGAGCGCGACATGTCGACGGGGGATGAATGGCTTGTCCTGCGGGCCGCTGCGTCCCCTCCTCTCTTTCTGTGATCTGAGCTCTGTCTGTCCTTAGAGCTGGGCGTATGCGAGCGGTCAAGCCCTTGGGGATGCTGAGATGTCTGGGACTCGAACAAAGGGGTCCCTGGAGAGGGTTGGTCCTCACGTCCCCCGCCCGGAGCCCCAGCTCCAGGATTTTATAGCCCCCACTTCAGCACGTGATGCTGCGGAGTACCGCTCAGCTCAGGCTCCTCGGCAGCTCCCCACCCTCGGGATAGGCTGCCCGAGTCACAACAGAAGCGGAGGAGGGGGTTGGGGGGAGAGGCAGGGAAGAGCGAGGGGGAGGGGGAGACTTCGCTAAGTGTAGGGTCTGTTAATTTTGCTAGGGGATCGATCTCCTCTCCCTTCTTCACTCTTTAGGCAGAAAAGCTCAGCGATCCAGCCTGTGCCTACCTTCCTCCCTTGCTTGGGCCTCTGTCCAACGCTTCACTGTCACACGCGGCACCAGGTGGAGACCTCCAAGCCATTTTCATTGAGACAACCAATGCAACCCTGGCTGCGCAGTAAAGCCTGAGACTTCTGCTCTGGACCAGGGTATGTGGCCTTGGAGTGGAGGTCGGCCTGGTCTAAACGCTCACCACATTCAGATTTGCCCTTGCTCCTCATCCTTTAGACTTGGCCAAGGTCATTCTGGTGGTCCATACTGGATGAATCTGGCAGGTAACTATTCAGCTTAGAAACCAAGCGTTCCAAGCTACATCGTTCTCAACTGCCTTTGTATTTGGTGTTCTCTTGAGGTCACTCAGACCAATGAGCCTTCCTTGTACATCTTTCTAATCACTAGCTCCGCCTTCTGCAAAGAAGGACTCAAGAGTCACCCCTTTCTTATTTCTAGCAGTTACATAGTTTCCAAGCCCAACCTCCGCTAAACTCCACCGGGAACCTTTTGGAGAAGACCATATACCAGCTCTCCCAGAGGCAGGAGCTGGAGAAGGCCTTTGGTCTAAGTGATTTCCTGCTAACACCGCCTCACCCTTCTCAATACGGATGCTTTTTGCATCTTTACATCCTAAAATGAAAGAAGGGGATACGGCTAAGTGGCAGAATCCTTCTTGTACTTGTAAGGAGTGGTTTGGGAGCAGAACTACCTTTGGTGGCTCAGGAGGACTTGTGCACCTACCTGCTAGGTGGCTGCCATCTAAATGGCTTTGGAGTAAGTCAGAGAAACAGAGGTGACTGCAGTCTCTCACCCTGTCTTTTTACCAAAATGGCTAACTTCAAGTGTGAACTTGCAACAGCATTGGTTAACTTAAAGACCAAGGGCAGGGAACACCAGCTGAAGGCTCAAGGTTCTCCGTCCTGTCTTTCTCTTCCCCTTCCCATCTCTGTGGCCACCCCTCTCTTGCCTGCTGGAAGTGTATAATTGGGTTGTAGGGATGCCCCGCTCTAGGGAGCCCAGGATTTATGGATGGCAATTAAAGTTTTATGAATTGCAGCTGAGGCTGGTTATTGAGCTATTTGAATGTGATTAGAATTCAATTAGAAAGTGGTTAGTGGACGGTGGGTCTCCAGAGTGTAAACAGACAGCTATTCCAGAAATGTGCTAATCCAACATCTTGTGACAACAATTAAGGAGTCTCGGGGCTGAGCACGGGGTCCGCTCACTTGTAACTACTTTTGCCTTGCAAGGTTTGCCTAGACAGCTTTCGAAGATGCTCATTTTCATCCAGCCCACATAGCCCAGCCCGGCTCTAACCAACCTTCTTTCTCCATCTACTGGGGAAGACCAGACAGCTCCTGCCTTCCTTAACACCAGGAAATGTCTCTGGAGCTCAACAACTGAGAGAGGCTTGGGTCAGGTTATTATTTATTTTTAAAGATTTATTTAAATAATGAGGGTTTTGTATGTATGTATGTATGTATGTATGTATGTTTGTATGTATGTATGTGTATGTATCTATGTATGTGGACACATTTGTGCCTGGTATAATCAGAGGCCAGAGGGTATCAGATCCCCTAGAACTTGGTTGTGAGTCATCATATGGGTACTGGGAACCAAACCCAGGTCCTCTTCAAGAGAGCAACAAGTGCCCTTAGTTGACTGAGCTATTTCTCCAGCCAAGGGCTATGTAAGGCCTATATTGCTCAATGGGTTCAATACATTGATGCCTTGAGAAACTAGCCTTTTACTCTTTCTTTCTCCGGCTAGGTAGGTTATCTACAGTCTTCTGGGGCCGGTGCTTGCATGACAGTTCTCTCCGTGGCTTCTGGTGCGCTTCCAAGAATTGTTCTGTTAATGTTCTGGAAATGGTGTTCCTAGACAAACCCATTCATTTTAGGGACTCTGAGTCAGACAGCTTACATCTTATTTGGTTTATAGGTTGGACTGTGGATGCATTCAATGTCCACAGTCAAGGGATCTTGAGAGAGGTGGCCGGGGGACTTGGAGAGAGAGGGTGCAGATGGCTGCCTTCAGGGGGACACTTCAGGCCAGGTCAGGCTGAGCCTGAGAGTGGAACTGTGTCTGAGATTTGTTCACCAAAATCCTTCACTAATTGCTTAGACCCACCAAGAACAAATATTTGGGGGCTGTATCCCCTCCCATCACCTCTGTTCTTTCTTTTCTCCAGTCCTCTACATCTGTCCTCTTCCTCCCTTTTCTTCCAGAAGTCAGCTCCACCCCTGTCGCCTACCCACTCCCCAAGCCAGCCCACCCTCCACAGCCTGGGCAGAGTTGTAACCCTTGCCCCGGGAGCAGTACTGCAAACTGTTCAGAGCAAAGGGGGACCCCATGTTGGGCTTTCTCCCAAACAGGCCGATAGTCTGGCAACACATGTCCACAGCGCTTGGCCCAGTGCTCAGTTTTATTTCTCAGTGATTCTGTCTGATAAAATTTCATTGTCCATTAAGTAAGCCCTAAAATGAGGGCTCTTATGAGCCTATAATGAGCTCTAATTGCCAGGACTCGGGGAGCCACGTGGAAGGATTTATTCGGTATTAAGCAGTCGGGTACAGAGTACAGGCTGTTACCTTAGCCATTACTTTCATAATTCAAGGAGAAAATTAGTTCTTTTAAGGGGAGGAGGAGACCTTTGCTTCCTTCTCTTTTGCTGAGGATGGTCAGGGCTGGCTTCCTCTTACTTGAGGTAGGAGGCAGTGCCACAAACACAAAGGTAACAAAATTGCTTTTCCCTGTTCCAAGACAGAGCATCTTCATCCTGCCTTCTAATTAGAAAAGAAAAAAAAAAATCCAAGCAGCTGTAAAAAGAACAACAGTGCCTTCCTGCCACCCGGCTCTGAGGCTGGGTTCCATCCAGCTCAGCCTAAAGACTTGAACACTTGGATTCTAGGTTTCAAATGGTTTTATAGTAACACTCCACCCCCCCTGCCTGCCCCACTGCCTGTGATGGAACCTGACACAAACCTCACATTCCTCTCTCAATTTTCTTTCTTTTTCAACTTCCTTTCATGGGCAAAGTGGCATGGCTTTTTCGTCAGGCCCCAGTGTTCTGACCTGTTGATGTGCTTAACCGTTCGCTTTTTATTTTCAGGCATAACTCCCACTTTGTGCCCCCTCTGTCTCCCCTTCAAAGTACTCCCCCCTCCAATCCTCAGCCACCACCCCCCACACTCCCGGTTTAGCATTGGCCTCTATAGTTCTTCAGCTACCAACTCTAGCTGGGAGCAGGACTGGACAGCCGGGGAGTCGGCTGGGCTGCCTCGGATTTATTTGCTCCTGTTACATTGATTTCATATTAGTTTCCAAAGCGATGAATGATCTCAAAGCTGGGTTTTGTTAGCCGAACACAAACAGGAGACAGGACTTACTTGCCCCCAGCCCCCTTTAATGAGGTCATTATCAAAGCGTGAACAAGTCTATGAATGTTTTATTGAAAGCGCATCGTTAACTTGTATCCATCCTTTTCTCCAAGTGGCATTGTGGTAGTGCTGTCTGTGGCACATCTTACCCGATATAGCCCGAGATTTCCCCATTCTCTGTAACCAGGCAACCCTTTCTGAATACCCAAAAATTGAAAAGAACCGCTTAGTCTTCAAGAAAGTCCTCAATAATAGTGGAAAAGAACAAAGATCCAGGAGACAACAAAATGCCACAGGGGTGACTTTTCATGAGCAATTATCTCTCATTAATCAGAAGAACAGCTGCAATATTAATTTTCTCTCTTTCTTCCTCTCTTTTCACAGTCCTCAACATTTGAATAATCATAAATTTTGATTTTATGAAGGAGTCACGTTTTCAGGGGCTGGAGGAAAGCAGCTACCTAGGTGAAGACAAGGAGAAAATGCTCTCCGTTTATTTTTTTTGTTGTTGTTGTTTGGGTAAAAGCTGTCAGCAGAGCAAAACTAAAAAAATAAAATAAAATAAAATACAAGAAAAATGCCAACCCCCACATACTCCTGGACTGCTGCTGAGAACCAGGACCACTTTCCTCTACGCCTCCTCCCTGCCAGGACCTCCCTTTCCTCCCCCTGCCCAGTCCCTTTCCCTAGTTTTGCTCTGTGCAGGGTGGAGGGAAATGTCCCTGGCGTCTGGCGTGGGAGTTTCAGCTGGGTTTTGGCCCGTTTAACTTGCAAACGTGAAACCAAGCGTTGTCGATCTGACCAAAGAGACACTCTTTGGGCGTAACTTGTATTGTGGCCATCAAAAGCCCTCCAGCCTCAGATGAACTGAGACAGCCATTCAGCAGAAATGGGGCGCTCGCTCTCCATTCAGTCTCTGGAGTGGTGATTGTTCCCAGGATGTGTAGCCACAGTGGAAAACGTGGGTCCCCAGATAAGGCTGTAACCTGCAAACTAGTTAGTAGGGAGTAAAAGAATCTCATTAAAGGCAAGGGTGCAATTAGCAAATGCCTTCTCTCTCCCCCTCCCCACCTTGAAAGCAGTGGGTCCCGGTCCCCACATTCCTGCACTGGCTGAGTGAGAGGCGACTGAAAGGCCCTAGCGATCTTGCTTTTAGTGTAAAGCAGGACGTGGCCCAATCCAGAGAGGTAACAGGTTGCAGACCCTATGCTGAGGCAGTACCCAAAGTGCTTTTGGTTCTGCCTTGTGTTTATTCAGAGTAGATGGGCCTTTGAGAGACCTGAATTCCCCTTTGTGCTCGCCACAGTTGCAGGAGTTCAATCGAGCCCTCTGAGAAAGGGAGGGGGTGTCTTCTGAGAAAAGAGTCAGGGGTTTGGTTCAGAATTTCAGGAAAAGCTGCCTGTCTGTCTCCCGGCCTTCTAACCCAAGGAACAGAATTTTGACGGCAGCAAATACCCCTGCGCTCCCCACCCCCGTTCCCCCACTTCACCTTAACCACGGTTTGCCTACCTACAGATTCTAACCAGGCAGCCCTCTCCCACTCTCAAAGCGCTTGTCTGTCATTGGAATAAAATTTATTGAGTGCCTACTCTGTGCCCAGCGTGTGCGAGGCACCACGGGGAGCCCCAGAAAAAGGCCGAGACAGTATCCAATAGAATATTGTTTCGTTCTAGTAACAATGGCCTGAGGTGGGGGACAATTATCCGGATAATTGAAGCAAATGCCCCACCTCCCTCCCTCCCGCTCCAGTGCCTCTGGCACTTCCCTGCCTCGCTACTCTTTTCAGCAACGGTGCCTTCAAAAAGGGGCGGGGGAGGTGTGGGGGGGGGGCAGGCAAAGGCAGGGGGTAGTTTTTCACCGAACACCAACTCCCTATTCCTCTCAGCCTGAATTCGCTGTCGCAAGCATTGGGCTGATACAGCTGCTTAATTATGGGGATCAAAACACTTTTCTTTCTTCCCTTCCCCCTTTCTCTCCCCATTTTCGGTTTTCTTTTCCTTCTAGGGTGCCAGATGAGGAGTCTTAGACCAAGTCCCTGGACCTGTCACGTTTGTTTTTCATTCTACCCAAACGAGAGGGAACCTTTGCACTTGAAAAACTCTTTGAATAACCAAAAAAAAAAAAAAAGAAAAAGAAAGAAAAAGAAAAAGAAAAAAGAAAAAGAAAAGAAAGAAAGAAAGAAAAAGAAAAAAGAGAAACTCTTCAGCCTTTCTCGTTTATTTTCAACCTTGGTCCTCTACCAAAAACACCTAGAGAGCTTTCACCAAAACATCCAAAGTTACCCAGTTTTGCCCGTCATGGTAGTGCACACCTTTAAGGCAGATGAGTCTGTCAGTTTCAGGTCAGACTGATCTACACAGTAAAACCTTATCTCAGAAAACAAACAAACAAAAACCCCACCAAGATACTACACATTTTCATGACAGGCAGCCTGAACAAGAACTGAGAAAGGCCTGTTCCTTCCTCCTCTCATCCAGGAACCTGGTGAGATTGTCTTAACACCACTCCACCCCACCAACTGGAAAGAGAAAGTGTGTCTTACTGTAAGCCAGGCTCAGAGCTGAGAAGTTAGTAGCACACAAAGCCAGCCCCTTGGGAGTGTCCAAAACATTACTAAATCAATCAACAAATCAACTTAGAGCTGGTAGGTTATGGAAGGCTGTGGGAATATGAAAGAAAACTCTGGGTGTTGGCAAAACATTAATGCTTGAAAGGACATTTAAAATGAGACCGGCCAGGACCGTGAGGAATAAGTTTCAGATCATCAATGAACTTAGGGACAGGACACAAGAGCCCTGAAGAGTCTCTCTCTTCTTGAGAGAACTGAAAAGAAACCAGAGACAGTGAAGCAAGAAATTCAGTTTTTATACTTGTGAAATACGAGAAATGCCACCATCCTTGACGGTTTGTGAGGCGTTAAGGACTGCTCGCCATGCCTAGAGCCTGATTATGACTACAGTTGTTGTTCAGCACCTGCAGCTTTCTGAGTCCTTGGAGCAGAAGTTATCAGGCTCTGGCTGTGGCTTCAGCTCAGGGCTAAGTTCTCCTAGACCTGCCATCTTCAGGCTTTAAGGCTTTTGCACTCACCCTGGAGAGCCCTGCTCCCTGGCTTCTTCAACCTTCCATCTCTGGGCAGCAGCCTCATGGGTCTGAGATGTGCCAGGAATACCACACCACATCCCACTCCCCACTCAGTCCAAAGTTTCACTCTTGCCTTCCTTACTTGGGGCTGTATCCTAAATTTCAAAACTTTCCCCCAAGAAAATAGCTGTTGTTGTATGCTCACCCACTTGCAAAGGGGGATCCATTTGAGGTATAATAGTCTGGACAACAACCATCTCCAAGAGCTTTCTGTGTCAGGCAGACAAAGTACCCTTGCCCACATAACACATTTAATCCCAACAGCCCTCCTAGAAAAAGTGCTATTATTATGGCTATTTGTGGAGCAGAGCTCCCTAGCCTATGGAAGGTCAAAGGCTTAACTTAGGTCAGCTAGAGATGTCAGGGCCACGATTCAGATCTCATCTCTCTAAGGTGGAGTTCTAGACATTTCTGCCAGCAAATAATACCCTAGACATACAGAGCACCGCTGTGTGCCTAGCAGTAGGCCAACACTTTACACTATTCACCTTTCACAATGACGTTGTGAGGTAGGTACATTTATTACGTACTCATTTTGTTTATAGTCCAAACCCTTGATCTGTGTGGTTTTCCCACAGACTAAAGGTTCCAAGGCGCAACCAAATGGCTCACGTGACCAAAAGGACAGACTGATTTTATGCACCCGTGCCCAGAACACAACCAAAACCTCGTTATTTTATTTCAAAAGCTCACTACAATCACTCTGAATTTCTGTGGGTTTAATTTCTGGTTGGGTATCTTTCCCAGATGACTTCAAACTGCACCTAAGCAGAAACTGGGTCTGCTGTGTTTATTCCCAGTGTTTATCAGACATCCAGTCCATAGTCCGCACAGATGAGAATTCATACGTGCTCTGAAAGCCGGGCTCCTCGTTTCACAGAGAAAATGAGGCTGTGAAACACCTGAAAATGGCAGAGCCAGAGCAGTTAACCACGGTCATCCTCCGGCCTCAGCTTCCCAAGTGCTACGCTTTCAGGCTAACTCCCTTTTCTCTTTTCACGCAATTCACAGCTGTCAGTGGACGGTGTCCCCAGATCAAAATGGACAGAGCTTGGTCACCTAGGCTGTGCAGCTGGACTGGTCCCAAGTCCACGCATTCGCCCCAGCCAGCCGCAGGGTATCCTGCGGGTCCCCCTGCGCCCCGTGCGCTCGCTGCGCCCTTCCCCGTCTTCCCCCTCTTCCTAGTCACGCTCGTAGGATAAAACAAGTGAATCCACAAGGTTGCACCGACCCATAGCCCCCCAAAGAACGCACCATCAATCCCAAACCCACCCGATCGTCAGCCCCCGCACGGCAGAGCCACCACGGGTGCGCATGCTCCCCACCATCCCCGAGTCCAAGCGCATGCGTGAATGTGGGGCGGGAGAACTTGAGCTTGTTGGTAAGTGCGAGTTTACAGTGGAGTGTGTGTTGGGGGGAAGGGTAGGCGTGAGTGCATGGACTTGAGAATCAGTGTGAAGGTGAGACAGCGTGTGTGAGGGGAGTGTGCGTGTCCTCACTGTGTGGAGTGCGTGGGGACGGATGCGCTATACGCTATGCGAGTTTGTGAGCACGCCAGTGCAGGCAGACGCTGTGAGCGCGGGTGGCCCGGGGCGGGGCGGGGGGGGGGGGGGGGGACAGACGGACGGACATGTGAGCTGAGCCTTGGAAGCTGGTAACTTTGGCATCTAAAGGAAGTCCCCCCTCCCGTCAGAGCCCAGATACACCACGTGGAAAAGAGTCTAGGTACTACTGCCTTGGGCTCACCTCTTTCATCTCCCCAGGTTTGCTCTTTGTCTGGCGGATCATCTTTCCATTCATTTACATGACGTGCTTTGATGGTGTGCCAACAAATGCCAGACTGTCTGCATTAGGCGCTGGGGGGAAATCAGAATTAAATAGCTTACATCTCATGCATCATCTGCATACACTGGAAATTTTGGGTTTCCTGTTTCTGGGTGACTGCTTTTGCAAGATGTCTGTGAGATGCAGAAAAGTTGTCCTCTGCCTGTAAATAAAGGAGCATGAAGTAGCTAATAAGACCAGAGACTTCACACATAAAGGCCCTACATGACAAGGCTTTGTCAACCTTTCGATCATTCCAACTATAGGCCTACTGGCCCCTCAGCTTTCCTTCTGGCATGGTCATCTCCTCTTCTCTTCCTCAGCTTCACGTCTTGCCTCAGACATTACTTTCCCACGTGTTTTTGTTTTTTTGTTTTTTGAGATCAAAATCCTTACTCTACCCTCTGTGCTACAGTCTTAACATACCAGGTAGTCTTTCTCTCTTAAGGTAGTTATCTCTTTCTTCTCTATACTGTGTGCTGAGTAGGTTTATTTATTGTGTGAATCCTCATGCTGGATGAGAGCTCCTGGAAGAGATGGAGGTCCACTGGGGCTGGTGGACACTCACTCCATGATGGAGAAGAGATAGGCAGGAGAAGGGCTTCTCCACAGCTCCTGAGGCACAGTTCTGCCTTACCTCTGTACAGCACTCTGCAGTGTATGGAGACTCTTGAAAAAGGTATATTGTTCAATCTGCACAATTATATAAATTATGTAGGACTTTTTAAAAAAATGTGCATTGGTGTTTCATGTGACTGTGTGAAGGGGTCAGAGCCCCTGGAACTCTGGGTGCTGGGAATTGAACTCCGGTCCCCAGGAAGAGCAACTGGTGCTCTTAACTGTTAAGCCATCTCTCCTGCCCAGAACTTATTATTTTCAACAGTTTCATGTACTTCATCATGGCCTGGAGATTGCTCTGTACTTGAGGCTGCCCTTGAACCCCTGATCCTCTTGCTTCTACCTTCCAAGGGCTGAGGTTATGGAATTAAGTCATGGTACTCTGCTGAGACTTTTAAATTTGCTACAGCTCTCTTTGGTTTTGACTTTTACATTAGAAATTTTAATGTATTCTTATATGTGTTTTTACATGAGTTTGTGTATACCACGTGGGTGCAGTGTTCTTCAGAGGCCAGAAGAGGGTGTCAGATCCCCGGCAGTATTACTGATGGTTGTGAGCCACTGTGGGTGCTGGCGGTCAAGCTCAGGTCATCTGCAAGCATCAAGTACTCTTAATATAGCCGGGCTATCTCCTCAGCTCCTTAAACCGTAGTGACAATTTGGTTTCTTTAAAACCCAGTTATGCCGGGCGGTGGTGGCTCACGCCTTTAATCCCAGCACTTGGGAGGCAGAGGCAGGCAGATTTCTGAGTTCGAGGCCAGCCTGGTCTACAGAGTGAGTTCCAGGACAGCCAGGGCTATACAGAGAAACCCTGTCTCGAAAAAAACCAAAATAAATAAATAAATAAATAAATAAATAAATAAATAAATAAATAATAAAACCCAGTTATGTTATGGGAATATTTTTTTTTGTTTGTTTTAAATCCCAGGTGTGGGATATGGGGCTGCTTCAGACTATTCACAGCAGCTGACTATGATTTATCTCGTGCTCTGGGAGGGGCGTGATTTGGCTGGCTGAAGGTAGTTTACATTTGGAATTCTGGGGACTCTTCAGAGGGGATACAAGTGCCAGAGCCCCCAGAGAAGAGAAGTCTTCTGCTTCCCCTGCTGCTGCTGGTTCCTGTTGTCGCCCTTTGTCAAGTGGTTGTGCTCAAAGCAGTGGGAAGAAGAAATTGCACATCTGGTCGGTGAAGGTCAACCTTGCACCAAGGAATTGAAATAGTCTAAAGAGGTCTACCCCCTCATTCCCCACTAACCTTTCCCGCCTACCTAGTGTTGGGGGCGTTGGAAGGGATTCTGTGAAGAAGGATGGTAGATATATGAACCCAATAAAGTAGCCAGAAGTACGGTTACATTAGACTGATGTAGTATACAAAATAGTGGATTTCATCATGATATTTTCAGACATATATCAGTGTGTCTTGATCGTCTCTCCCTCTGCTGTTCTTCCGGACTCTCTTCCTACTTCCTGCTGGTTCCAAATGTTCTCAAATTTTAGTGGCTAGGCACAACAGCAGCAGTCTGTACTTTGGTAGACAGAGACTTTCCATCATAAAAGAGAAAACAGTATTAACAGTATAAAATCAGAGCAGGAGAGATTATTTGGAGGGAGGAAAGGGAAGGGGAGTATTGTAATTAAAATACAATCTCAAAAGGAAACAAAAAATTATCACCTGTCTCCTCTGTATTATTTGGTCACTTCCTCCAAATAGTCCGCTTACGTTTTCATGCCTTGGATTGTATGTATATGACAACCCAATAGTCCAGGCACAGACAGCAACGTTGCCTTCTGAAGATGAGTAGTAATAATTGGCATGCCCCTGAGGGGATGCCACATACCACACACACACACACACACAACACACAGAGAGACTCACACTCTTGCACAACAGTTTCCTCTGAGACTGAAACATCCCATCCTGCAAAGACGCTCCTTAAGCAAGAAGGTAAATAACTCAAAAGTACATTCAGGAAGTCCCTGAAACTAACCAGATTCACCAGGCCCCCTCTCTGCCAGAGTAAGCAATAAAAGCTGAGAGTCCCTCTCAGAGGAGGAAGCTGAGTTGCAAAGAAGACTCTGAGACCTAGAAGCAGCAGAATTTGGAAAGGACACTCTTCAATCTGGCAGCTGCCTGCAGGCTGTGCAGTGTGCTCCAGGTCCCCAGATTTTGTGAGCTGACACCCACGCTGGGGTGAGCCTTGGTGATGCAGCTGTCTTTGAGCCATTTCTGCTTCTGTAGGTAACTCTTTACCCATACTCCTATAAGTCACCCCAATAAAACTTGTTGGTTCACCAAGTTAGACTTTGGTAGCATCTCTACTTTGGTCTGTTGTGGGTCCCCTATCTCAGGTTAGTAGATGTGTAGTTACATCTCCCTAGGGAAAGTCTTGTCACACAGCATGCTCATATACTTATATTTTTAGATTGCAAATGTGAGGAAAATATCTAACATTTTGTCTTTTCCCTCCTATTATCTGTTGTTGTTCCTCTCCCCAACTTTGAACCTGTTCCCACTTGGAGTCCCGACTGTACATTCGTACTCACAACAGTACATTTCTTAGAATGGTTGCTCCTACGATGAGGGATTGAGAAGTTAAAGGACTTGTCTTGATCCTGAGCCAGAGTTCAGAGTCTGAGCATCATTTTAGGCCTCTTGGCTAATGAAGAGACCTGCTAGGTTCCTGGGCTTGCTGCCCCTGGGATCTTGGTGGGAATCTTCCATCTTCTGTCTGCTTATGATAGCATCAGCTGCTTAAGCTAGATGGTTGATGTCTAGGAAGGAGAACACCATGGTAGCCACATCTTCTTGTTTCTCTAGTTTACACTAGATTGACAACAAGAGCTGTTGTTTTGTTTTCTAGAGCTGACTTGGAGTCGGCCCTGAATGTGGTAACTTCTGGATGCCTTCCTGCCTCTGACTGCTCTAGGCAAACCAGTCCCTGCCTCCCTTCCTACATGGCCATTCTTTCCTCGTGTCTGAGCTCTCTGTCAGTCCATTGGATTTAGCTGATGAGCTCAGTGACTGCAAACCAATTGAGCAAGACAATGGCCCTGATTCTCTGGGCACACACACAGCAGCATTGTCTTCTGCAGATGCTTGGTAATCATTGGCATCCCTTCAGAGAGCACTGATGTCTCAATAGACTTCAGTCAATAGCTGTTGACAGGGCAGAATTTTTATCATAGTAAACTACAAAAGGAGTTTTAAGAAGTAAGTCAGGGGGCTGGAAGGAGGGCCTTTGTGAACTTAGACTGCTTTTGCAGAGGACCCAAATTTGGTCCTCCAAGGTGGACGCTCACAACCATCTCTAACTCCAGCTGTAGGGGATCTAATACCTATGGCCTCCAAGACACCTGCATTCACACACACACACACCTTAAAAATCACAATTTTTAAGTACATCAGAAGTTAATGTAAATTTAAAATAATTCTGAACAGTTTGAAAGATTTATTGTGTATACAGGTGTGTGTGTATGCGTGCATGCTACAGTGTAAGTGTGTAGGTCAGAGAACAACTTTTAGGGGTCAGTTCACAGCATCCATCTTTACAGGGATTCTGTAGATCTTAACTCAGGTTATAAGGTTCATGCAGTAGCACCGTCACCTAATCCATCTACACGGGCCTCTGAACAAGTTTTCAAGGTGCTATCTTTTTGCTCAAGGAAATTTATATGCAGTAAAACAAAACAGTTATTTTGTTGTTATCATCTAAATGACAAATTGTCTCCCTGGGATCTGTCACTGAGCCACATCCGTAGCTCAAATGACTACACTTTTATATGAACCAGGACCTATAACATTTCAAAATTTTAGCACAGTTGTTTATTGATCAGTATTTATTGAAATTTTATTCAGTGTTTGGTGATTGATTGTCACTATAAAGAGTCTACTCTGCTTATCTCAATTATAGATCATTCTTTTCTGTTTTCTGTCTTCTAATACTTCAGAGACACTAGTAATGAATAAAAGTAGGCCTATCTCAGGAAAAGAGAAAAAGGTTCAGTGAGTGGTCGCCATTTTAGAGAGGCCTTATCACCTCAGAATTTTTTTTTCTTTCCATTGCTTGCTTGAGATTAGAAATGTTAATATATATATATGCGTGTGTGTGTGTGTGTGTGTGTGTGTGTTGTGTGTGTGTGTGCTGGAGAATAACTTTGGCCCCAAAAGGACATTAAGGGTGTTTAGTTGTCAACACAAGACAAAATATTTCAGAATAGCACCTACTTTAAGGCCTGACTCCTATTGTCTGAAGAAATGGAAGTGGAAGGCAGCTGTTACTGAAATTCAGTTCAACTTTAGTCAGTATTATCTGGGAGTTCCTACACATGGGAATGCACAGGTGACGAACACTTTTTTCTTTTTTAAGGTATCTAACTTAGCCTTACTGTGTGCAGGGCAAGTCCTTGAACACTGAACCACATCTCCAAGTGTCCCCTTTGCTTGGCTTATTTTGAGACAGGCTCTCCCTAAGTAACAGGCTGGCCTTGAACTTCCCCTGTAGCCTAGGCAGGTCTTCAACTTGAGATCGTCCAGCCTTAGCAGGAATCAGCTTTGCCAGATGATTACAGCTTAATTTTAGTTATCAGTGGGTTCTAACAGGAGGTAATAGTGGAAGGCAACAATTGGTGGAACCAAGGGAGAAAGGACCATTTCTTCTTCCTTTGAGCATCATTGGGGAATTTCACACTGGGTTTTAAACAGGAAAGACCCAGATTGAAACCAATGAGAAACAGGAGAAGATCCTAGGCCAAAGGTCCAGAGTGAGCACAGATTCAGAGGATGACTATATTTGCATGCAAGATGGGGAGGAAGTAAGAGCTGTTTGGTGGCCAGAGGCAAAACATTTGAAAGGGATATGAAGGATTTCCATATCAAGTGGAAAGCCCTTGAAAGCAAGCGGGTTGTGAATGTGCTGTGTGCCTGTAATGCTGATGTAGAGGCAGGAGGGTCATAAGTTCAAGGCCATCCTCAGCTACATAATGTATTTGAATCCCACTGGAGCTTCACGAGACAGTCTTAAAAAGTTCATTTAAAGGAGCAAGCCTGACGACACGCGTTTAATCGTCGGAACCCACATTAAAGAAAAGTACACAGAGAACAACGATTCCACAAGTTCTCTTCTGACTCCTGCACGAGCTCTGTGGCCAACGTGCACATCTATAATCAACAAATCAAAAATTCAAAGGTAAATCAGATCATTGAACTTGAGGCATGTCTGTCTGTATACCTTTGTCATAGTAAAGGATGGAGACAACGCAGAAGTCTAGACCTGAGAAGGTAAGACGTCCATTCATCAGTGGTGGGTCATGAAGAGGAGAGGATAAATTCAATAGTCCTTTGTATGAATCAGTGTGTGTTGGCTGCTAATCGGATGGAGCAGGAGTACAGAGAAGGATGTGTGCGTGTGTGCACTGGGCGTTGGGGTTTCTAGCCCAGATAGCGTTGGTGTTAAACATCCTGGTTAATCATGCAAGGTGAACATGTTTTCTTCATTTCAGATGAGATCGTAGTAGAGTTGGTAGGACAGGAAGAAGGTAAAGAATTGGGGCTTGATTGACTCATTGACTGATTGATTTTTACTTAGTGCATGTTATGGGAGGGCATGCATGTGCCATGGCAGGAGTGTGGACGTTGAAGGACAGCCCAGAAGATTTAGTTCTCTCTTTCTGTCATATGAATCCCAGGGATTGAATTTGGGTTTGTAAGACTTGGTGACAAGCTGGGCAGTGGTGGTGCACGCCTTTAATCCCAGCACTTGGGAGGCAGAGGCAGGTGGATTTCTGTGAGGCTAGCCTAGACTACAGAGTGAGTTCCAGGACAGCCAGGGCTACACAGAGAAACCCTGTCTCGAAAAACCAAAAAAAAAAAAAAAAAAAAAAAAAAGACTTGGTGACAAGGACCTTTACCTCCTGAACCATCTTGTTGGCCCCAAAGTATTTGGTTTTAAGTATTTGGACATTCAAGAGTAGCTAAGGAGAGGACTGGAAAGATGGCTCACTGGTTAAGAATGCATGTTGCTTTTGCAAAAGACACAAGTTTTATCCCTAGTACCCACATCAGGAGGCTCACAACCATTTGTAATTCCAGTTCCCAAGGGATCCAAGGCCTTATGCCTCTGCAGGCACTTGCACTCATGTGTATGAACTCACGCAGAAACATTCATACATACAATTAATTACAAAAATAACAATTTTCTTAAAAGAAGAGCTTAGGGTAATTTTAATTTATATGTTAACAGTTGGAAGTAAGAGATTTGACTTTAAGGGAAATTGGGGTTTGACAATAAATATGACAGCAGCCTACAGTGCTTGAATTATATATAATATTGAAAATGGTAAGGTAACTTTGCCCAGGGTTGGAATGACTAAGAAAGGCCTTGAAGTTACATGGCTCACTAACTGTTCAGTAGTTGACACATAGTATATAATATATTTATTGAGAAACTGGGTTTGGGGCTGAATATGAATGTGGTACAATTATATTTATATGAAAATATCACATTGAGACCCATTGTTTTGTGTGCTATTCAAAATTTTTAGTTAAAAAAGAAAGAGAAGATATTGAGTCTGTTCTGGTCTTACTTTCTTGATTCCGGGAATTGTGTGATCTTTTGGTGAGTCTGTCTAATTGGTTAATCCGGTGTTTGCCACTTGACAGGGGACCTGGAATAGACTGGGATAACAACCAAATTGTAAGACAGTTGAGTGTGAATGTGGAATTGGAGCGGGAGCATCCTGGTACCAACTGGTTAGTTACTAATAGCCTCCCGGAGCATCCTCCTCATCCCAGCGGATAAAAAGAGCACAGGGAAGGGAAACCTAGTATACGTTGTTCAGATTCCTTGCTGCCTTCTCTTCCCCAAAGATTCTTTGTCCATGTGTTCTTTACACATTTTATGACTGGGTTAACTTTATATCTGACACACCTGTTATCAATTGAGCATGCCAAGGCTTCCCCTGGCTAATTATCGTCACATTACAGGGGCTGAGTCACTTCTTCAGTGGCCATTCAAGGTCATGGGATGTTTGCTCCCATTTCCTGAGGAAGCTGAAGTGCTTGCAAAATGGTCTGTCCTGTCCACCTCCAGAAAGAAACTCAGCCATCTTTGAGATCCCATGCAAATGAGGAAAGGAAGGAGAAGTGGAAAGATTAAATATTGTATCACTACCCTCAGCTGTAGCTGTTGATTCTGTCCATATGGGATTCTGGATCATCTTTCCATCATGACCTTTAGAGAAGTCAAGTGTAGGTCAACCCTCACTTCCTCGAGGCCGTGGTATTTGCAGCACACAAGCTATCTTCCCATATGTGACCCCATTGCTGCCTTTCCCACTTAACATGCATCTGCTTCTCTTTACTCTTACATTTCAAATCTTGGAGGTATTACCCCCAAACTGTACCTCTCTGCAGTTTTTTTCCTAGTGATAAAACCTCCCATCATCCCACACTCTTCTGTGATTGTATCTGCTACCATAAAGTCTCTCTCTCTCCATAGCACACCTTGAGGTATCAATTGCTCATTTCCTGAGTGGGGTACACTTGAGTGGGGTACACTTGAGTGGGGTACACTTGAGTGGGATACACTTGAATGTGCCTAGGGCATACCTTTGAGACTGGTCCTCAGCTTCACTTACAGAGATGGATAAGGTGAATGGACCATTTGACTGTGCCAAATCAATTCTAAGAGGAGCCTAGCACTGATAAACAGTGAACTAATCATTTGTTTATGTTATTACGTTTGATTACCACCATCAAGACTGAGGAAGCTCTTACCTCTGTTTCCCAGATGAGGAAACAGATGTTCAAAGAGATTATTTGTTTAAGAAGCAGTGACTAGATTCAAGTACGTGTCCTTTTTTTTAGCTTTATTGAGGTACAAATGACAAAAATGGTGTTTAAGTTCTGCATATTCATTTAATGTTGCCATATCAAAATACTCAAGGCTGGGCCACCTCCAGGGCTGAGAGGGTAAAGGCCATTGCTGCCAAGCCTGTCGATCTGAGTTCAATCTCCAGGACTCAGGTGGGAAGAGACAATAGACTCTTGAAAGTTGTCCGCTGACCTCCACCTGCCCCACATCATTGCTAAATAAACACAAATGTAATAAGCAGAACAAAACAAAATGCTTGTAACTGACCATCGTATGAAGGAGAGGTTGTTCGGGGTGGAACATATGATTGCAGAACCAATGAAGAAGCTTATTTAGAGCCGGGTGTAATGGCATGCACCTTTGGGGGAATCTCTGAGTTTGAGGCCAGCCTGGTCTACGTAGAGAGTTCTAGGCCAGCCAGGGTTACATGGTGAGACCTCATCTCAAAAGCAACCAAAAGAGGCTTCTTTTGACATGCGTGTTTGGGCACTGACGTCAATACACTGAATTATGGCATGCTGAAAAGCAGGAAGCAAACCAGCTAGGTGCAGGAGGACCAAGTATGTGAGGTGGTCTCCAGGGTCCCAGGAGAATTAATTATATTCATTGTCTTCCAAGAGTAGCAATGCCACCTCTGAAGGTAGACCATACCATCAGATAGGGGTCAGGATCCTGGCACCTGCCTCTTTGGTAGACATCCTTAAACAACACTACTGATTTGACATCTGTGTACATGAAAGAAATGATCACCATAGTAAAGCTAGCTAACACATTTATCACCGCATGCACATGAATTTTGTCAGTTGATGACTACCAACCAATATCCCAGAAAAGATAAAAGGTACTCAAATTGACCAGCATCTTTTTTATCCTGTTTTTAATTAAATATTTTAATATCTAGTTTTGTGAAGCAGAAATCTTCTCAAATATTAATCCTCAAAAATGGTACGTGGTTTAAAATTTTAAGTTCATTTTCTGTGAGCACTTAAAACACCTTTGGTGTTATCAGTAAAGGAAAAGAAGAGACAGTAAAAAGGCTTCATGATAGCAATCAAAGGGAAGAAATAGATCAGAGAAAAGAAAGTAAAGAAAAAGATAGGAAAAAATAGGAGAAAAAAATCCAGAAAGGACAAATAAAAGTCAAGGGGAAGTTTTAACCCCTACCTGGAAAAGAAAGTATACAGTTAAAAATTCCTAGATTGCCGGGCGGTGGTGGTGCACACCTTTAATCCCAGCACTTGGGAGGCAGAGGCAGGCGGATTTCTGAGTTCGAGAGTTCGAGGCTAGCCTGGTCTACAGAGTGAGTTCCAGGACAGCCAGGGCTACACAGAGAAACCCTGTCTCAAAAAAACAAAATTAAAAAAAATTTCCGAGATTGTATAATTTAATGTCACAAGGGTATTACCCCTAGCTCAGTTGGTAGAGCATGAAACTTGTGATGCCACATAAGAAAAATATAAAAACAATAATAAGTCACAAATGTTATCTTACTTTTGAGTGAATTAATGAGTCTGGAGACACACACTGGTAATCCCAGCACTGCAGAAGCAGGAGTTCAAGGACGTTCTTCGCTGTGAAGTAATTTAAAGCCAGCTGAGGTGACACGAAGCTCTTTATTTAAATAAGGAAAAAGATTTGATGGAAAGTAAAATGTAAATCTCAATATCGATAAATATTTCAAACTATGTTAATAAGATTCTTCCTGTATTATTCTCATTATAATTCCAAAACAAATGAGGGATTTGGAGTCATCATAGAATTAGCCCTAATGGCACAAACTAATCTGACTGAGTTAAACTGGACTCAGCTGTCTTTATCAGGCCAGCCATCAAAATATGGGTTTGATCACCCTGCAATGAAAATAGGAACTAGCGTGTGCTCTCGGCACTGGTGTCTGTGAACCAGACAGTTTAGTCCTGTCTGTGATAGAGCCCTGGATGGTGTAGGTCTATCAGCTAATTGCAGTAATATGGGAATTTAAAAAAGAAAAGAGCAGTAAAACAAAACCAAAAATCCTCTAAATGAATCAATGTGGAAAAACACGTATTGGCTGGAAAAAAATAGAATTGAGTTAATCCCAGATTACCATCCAAAAATGTTTTGATTTAGTATTCACTTGCTAAATTATGTTATTCCTAAAGCAGCTTAAATCAGATAGGTCGGGATAGAGCCACATTCTGATGTCACGAGGTGTAGTGGGTCCCAGTGGTATCTGATGTAGCTAGAGTCATATTCTCAGCACAAATAACCAGCTACTCATGACATGCCCTTGAAGCACTGGTCCTTGTGCTAACAGTAGGCTGTCAAGGGGAATCCCAGTATGATAAACCTCTGGTAGAGTGGGATCTTTGGGCCACACTGGGATCACAGGTAGGGTGAGCAGCATCCTCATCAGATTTAAAGAATACATTTGGAGAGTGCTTGTTTCTTCGGAGAACTCTTACAGGCTAATCACCATGGTAACCAGCAGCTAAATAATACCCTAGACATTTCTCAGATGACCAGGACTTTGTTACCTGAGTGAAGCTATCATAGACAATGTGAACTGCTTACTTGAGTCGTGGAAAAATGATAAAGCCAGGTTCACCATTCTTTCTGTTCAGGACTGTCAGACTACTGCATAGCTCTGAATTGGTGGCTGCTCCTCCCCCTCCCACGGCCCCACAGCGTGGTTCTGCCCAGCACAGGAAGAGAAAAGGCTGGAAGGGAGACAATGTTGCAGGAACTTACTTTTTCCTTTTGAAAATACAGATCTTTTCTTTTATCATTTTATGTGTACGAATGTTTCGCTTACATATATGTATGTGCACCATGGTACCCACAGAAGTCAGAAGAGGGCATCAGCCCCCACCCCCCACCCCCAAGCTCGAGTTACATGACAGCTACAGTCATCATGCGGATGCTGGGCACTGAACCTGGCTTTACCACAAGCGTAGCAAGAGCTTTCAACTGCAGAGCCACTGCCTTGGCAGGACATCTTGCATTTCTACAAAACTCTGTAAGTGCTTGGAGGAGGTCCTATCACGTGAGTCGTTACTGGGAAGGAGGAGTTGCAGGAGGACCTATCACGTGATAGGTCCTCTTTTGCGAAGGAAGAGTTGGTAACATTGTCTTCACTGTTTAGATGAGAGAACCGAAGGAAAGGAACTCAGAGTCGGAAGATCGCCATGGAAACACCTATGCCTCCCTGTCTCTCAGATTAAACCAACATCATCAGTGGTAACTAACATGTACTGAGAGCTTCTCATTCCTTAAGTGGATCACCTCATCCCACCCTGGCAACGACTCTGAGGATTTTGTACTTAGCTCTAAGCACGGATGAAGACAATGGGAGTCCGTTCAACTATTCTCCAAGTTTTCTTTTTTTCATATATTTTTAAATTTTACTTTCTTGGTTGGTTGGTTGGTTGGTTGGTTATTATAAAACAGGGTTTCTCTGTGTAGCCCTGGCTGTCCTACAACTTGATTTGGAGACAAGGCTGATCTTGAACTCAGAGATTACCTTCATTGGTCTCCCGAAGTGCTGGGATTAAAGGAGTGCTCTGTTACACCTGGATATCAAGTTTTTTTTAAAAAAAAACAACAAATTTTTGAAACAAAATCTCAATGGGGAAGAAGCACTGGAATTCTATTATAACCATGTAACAGTGTTCGTTACACCGAGGCAAATGGGGGACTCCCTCTTCTCATTAAGTGCACATATTTTTTCCTTTCTGTCTTCTCTCTCCCTTTCATGGAAAATTTAAACCATAGAAACTCTAGCAGTTGGATTTTGTTTGTACTTCAGACTCCTGCCTCCCCCATGTGTGTGTGTGTGTGTATGTGTGTGTGTGTAGGTCAGAGGAGAGTTGATTCTCTATCATGTGGGAGCCGAGGATTATCAGGCTTGGCAGCAAGCACCTTGACCAGCTGAGCCCTGTCACTTGTCCTCACTTCTTCTTCTTTTTTTTTTTTTTTTTTTTTTTTTTTTGGTTTGGTTTTTTGAGACAGGATTTCTCTGTGTAGTCCTGGCTGTCCTGGAACTCACTCTGTAGACCAGGCTGGCCTCGAACTCTCGAACTCAGAAATCCGCCTGCCTCTGCCTCCCAAGTGCTGGGATTAAAGGCGTGCGCCACCACCGTCCAGCTTTTGTCCTCACTTCTTTATTTTAAATCATGTTAAGAACTGGGCCAGCTGTCACAGGCCTACAGCCCCATTACTTGGGGAGACATCATTAAGGACCATTTTGGAGGCTGCCCATCAACCTATTTAAATCAAGGTGTGTCTTGCTTGGTAGTCCAAACATGCTGAAGGATATAGACCATACAGGCTGAAGGCAATCAGATGCAGCCTCTGCAAAGAGGCAGACAAGTCAGTCTACTTACTTGGAGGAAATCTGGTTGAACTATATGGGCGTATTTGGCTCAAAGAATGAAGATTTTTGGATGGGGATATCTTTGCAGTCTTGAGCTCATACAGAAATACAATAGTTTTGTATCTCAGAGAGTATAGTGAGAAGTAACGCCAGGCAGTGATAGCACACGCCTTTAATCCCAGCACTTGGGAGGCAGAGGCAGGCGGATTTCTGAGTTCAAGGCCAGCCTGGTCTACAGAGTGAGTTCCAGGACAGCCAGAGAAACCCTGTCTCAAAAAAACAAAAAACAAAAAACAAAGAGAGAGGGGGGGAGGGAGAGAGAGAGAGAGAGAGAGAGAGAGAGAACAAATGAACAAGTACTGAGTAACCCTAGATCCAGGGAGTATTCAAAGGCTAATAATAATAATAATAGTCTTCATCATCAAGAATCTAGAATCTAGCTTTTCGTATGGCAGAACAGACACTGCTTTTGTACATACACAACTAGACATGATGTTGAACATCAGAATTAAAGAGTTTAGTTTCAGAAGAATCTTACAAACTAATAAATTTATGCTTAGTTTTCTTCTTTTCCGCATTCTGTTTCTTAAAGTTTCTTGTAGCTCGGGCTGGCCTCAAACTTGTTAGGGATTACCTTGAATTAAGCCCCCGGCCTCCACCTCTGGAGTGCTGGGACTACAGCTGTGTTTATGCTAGAGGTGAGACCCTTAGCTTCATGCGTGCTAGGCCAAGAGATGAGCTACAGACTCAGCCCCCTCTTTTGTTTTCTCTTTTGAATTAGAGAGTCTTGCTCTGTGCTTCAGACTAGCCTCAAAGGAGGGATCCTCCTGCCTCCACCTCTGATGTAGCTACATCTGGCTCTGATATTTTTTGGAAGGACAGTGTGGACCAAATGGCTCTGGCTCCATTCTGCTTTATGAGAAGCTATTCTGTGAACTTAAAGGACTGCAGAGAAGAAAACTGAATACAGCTTGTATTTTATGCTTATAGTGTTGAATTTGAATCAGATAATATTTAATCATACAGTATTGAAAGACTGCAAGAGAACCCTTTGGGTTTTTATTGGATTTATGATGAAAATATCTTGGAGACAGGATCTGAATTAAATATGTATTCATAGCGTGAGATGACCTAGAAAAAAGGGAAGCAAATGGCTTCATACACATAGCCACCTTTTATTTTATTAATCTAGTTAATTATCCTGCTGCTGGTGGGAAGATTGAGGTGTCAGTAACCCACATATTTGTCTGGTGTTTCACTTGTTTGTTATTTTGAGACAGTCTTGCTGTGCATTCCTGGCTGACCTGGAACTTGCTATCCCTCCCAGGCTGGCCTGGAATTTGCTGCTGTCCTCTGGCCCCTATCTTCCAAGTACTAGAACTATACATGTGTACCCCCACACCTGGATTCTACTGGCATCTAGACCATATGATGAGGAAACATACTACTTAGATCCAAGTCCTGGTTCTAATCATACCACCACCACCACCAGCACTAGCACCAGCACCAGCACCACCACCACCACCACCACCACCACCACCATCACCACCATCATCATCACCACCACCACCATCATCACCTCCATCACCTCCTTTTCTTTAGGTAGTCTTCTGTAACTTAGAATAGCCTTGAAGCTACTACGCAGCCAAAAATGACCATGAATTCCAGAGCCACTTCTCCCTTCATCTTGAAACACTGAGACCATCCTGTTGGGGTTTATGGAGTACTTCAAAAACAGACCCACCAACTTCATGCATGCTAGGGCAATGGAACCACTAGCTCTGGTAATGTATAATGGGTAAAGAGCTCAAAACAGTGCCTTCCTGGTATGGTTTTAGTGGTTTATAACTATAATTCTGTATTTGGGAAGCTAAGGCAGGGGATCGAGGTTATCACTGAGTACACGGAAAGTTCAAAACTAGTCCCAGCTATATGAGTTCTTATCTTAAAAACACAATACAGAAGGACTAGAGAGCTGGTTCAGTAGTAAAACGGCTTGCTGGCCTTCTGGAGGACCACAGTTCAATACGCAGCCCCTGTGTGGGGTGGCTCACGACTGCACAAATTCCAGCTCCAGGGGATCTTATGCCTTACTCTGGCCTCTGTGGCCCCTGTAGGCATGCTGTACACATCCACACAGACGCAGGCACATAAGTAAATTTAAAACATAATAATAAAAAGTCTTGAACAAATCAATAAAAAAAACCTGCGAGAAAAACAAATTGTATTTGAAAATGTCACAATGAAACCTAACACTTTGCTCATTTAAAAATTAAAAAGTTTTTAAAAGGAGAAAAAAGAACAATGCCTAGAGTATTTTAGGTAAGCATTTACTTTTGTCCACCTAAATAAGTTCTGGGGCTGTTGAGATGGCTCATCAGGAAAAGGCCGTTGTGAAGCCTGGTGACCTGATTTCTGTCCTTGGAGTCCCTGTGGTAGAAGGAAAACTCCAGAAAGCCTCCTTAGCCTCCACCCATGGACTCACACACATGTACATGAGAATACAAATACACGAGCAAATGTAATAAAATGATATAATAAGTAAGTATGATATCTTCCTATGTAGTTCAGCCTGCTTCAAATTCTTGAGTTGGTTCCTTCCTTATTTGTAGACAGCTGTATCCTCCTGCAACAGAAGGACAGGGCAGTTCTCTGGGGGCTGTGATCTAAGGGCACACCTTTGGAGTTGGGGTTCCCGGGTACAGGCTTGCTGGTGCTAGGGCACAGTTTTTGAGGTAGGGATTTAGGATACAGGCTTGCTGCAGGTGCAGCTCCTGTTTTGCTTTTGAGACAGTCTCACTATGTAACCCAGGATGGTTTGGAACCATTGATCCTCCTGGTTCAGTTTCCCAAATTCTGGGATTACAGGTGAGAGCCACCACATCTGGACCTGTATAAGTTTTGTGCGGATACGAACATGTAGTCCTTGGGATTAGTGACTTTTTTTTTAAATGTAGAAAAGCAGTTATTCTCATTATAAGCACTACACAGTCAGGCAGTGGTGGCACACGCAGTTAATCCCAGCACTTGGGAGGCAGAGGCAGGTGGATTTCTGAGTTTGAGGCCAGCCTGGTCTACAGTGAGTTCCAGGATAGCCCGGGCTATAAGGGAAACTCTGTCTCGAAAAACCAAAAACAAACAAACAAACAAACAAAAAAACCACTACACAGTTAGTTACCGGGAACAACAGGCCTGGTGGTGAGACAAGCTAACCAACGTGGGGATGATATCCAAACTATAATGGTCAAAGACATCTCCTGCCAAGAGAAATAAACTCTTATCAAGGATCAATCTAATTTAAAACATACAACTATCAGTTCACTTTTCTCAATGACAGCTTACCCATGGGGTGACTGCCAGGTAAAAGCATGCATCTTTAAAACTTGGTAGTCCCAAATTTAAAAAAAAAAAAAAAGTAAAAAGCACAACAACATTTCACAGAGAAGAAGAAACAATACAAAAACAGCTCAAGGAATACATGAAAGGGCAAAAAAAATATTCCCTGGGGAGGGAAAACCACGCAGTTTTAGTGAAGAAACCAAGTGGAGACTGGTATGCACAGGAAAGTGCTTCTGGGGAAGTCAACTGAAGGACGACCTTAAAGCAAGGCTCTATATAACTCTAATATCTCCTCGTTCATGAATAAAAAACTGACAACTTGCAAACCTACTTTACTTGAATCCACCCCTCAATCATTCTAGCCTTTGCTGAAAGGCCTGAAAAACTTGAGCATTTAGCTTAAGAAGAAAAAGAACCACACATAATATGTCCCATTTAGACCTGACTTGGTTGCTAGAAAATTTTCAGAAAATTTAAGTCTGTGGCTTATATGTAAAGGTAAGAGCTAGAAAACAGGGCCTGAAGTGATGGCTCAGTCCAGACAGAGGACCGGGGTTCAGTTCCCAGCACCCACATGGTGGTCCACAATAGTCTAGCACTGGTCTTCTAGGATCTGACGTCTTCTTTGCTCTCTGAGAGCACTGTATACACGTGGTGCACAGAAAAACATGCAGGAAAACATTCCCATATATAAAATAAACCCTGAAAGCAGTTTGAGGAAAGGTTAGAGAACACTCAGTTTGGGTTAATAATTTTTGGTGGCACTAATATTAAAGGGAGAGCTGAACAAAGTCTCAAAAACCAGTGCTGAATTGATCTTATGGTTCAAAGGAAAAAGGGGATCTAAAAAATCACAAAGGAAGATATGTCTAGGATCCTTGTCTTCTGGATTCATGATGCTTCAGGGATCCATTGCTCGCCTATCTGCCTCTCTTGCATGATATTATTTCCTGATACAAAACAAATCAACCTAGCCTCACCAGGATTCCCGGAGAATTCAGAGATCTTGTCTGTGTGACCTCCACGGTGGGCCATCTTCTGCATCGTGTAGCCCATTCCTCTCCAGTTTTACTTAAACCCCGGGTATCTCATCTACGATCAGTACCACCAGAAGCCCAAGTAGTCTCATTGTGAGGTGCCGACTAAACTTGGACAATTTCATCCTTATGTGATTACGACTTGAGTTTCAGATTTCTCAGACCCCACAAAACAGTAGTCTTGTCAGCAGATCCCACGGCAAGAATGAGCTCACTGTAAGCCGGGAAAACCTACCTCAGCAGTGTGAGCATCTTCTGAGCGGCTTGGTTTGGAAGTATTCTTTGAGAGTCTAGCATGAGTCTTATGCTTGTGATCATCCACAGCTGACCGAGACGGATGCCGGGAAACTCGGATTACAGCTGTGCATCCAGTCAAGATGGACTCTACATCTGTCACCTTTCCTTCCCTTGAAGCTGGATTGCTGTCCCATACGTAGATGGATACTACTGCCATCTGGAGAACGAAGTACCGTTAAAATCTGCCTCCCTTCAGGTGTTCCACTCTCCAAGGGCGTCTGGTTTAGGATGCTTGGTCAATCAAAATCAAGAACGTCACTGGATGGTCTTTGTTGCCATGATTCAAGCAAGGGTCTCTGGGAATATAACAAGCCTTGATTACTTCTTCGTGGTTGGTCCTGATTTCTATTTCAGCTTCTCACTGACAGAGCCCAAACTTCCAAATCCTCCTGCCTTACTATTAATGGGATTAATAGGGCACATCAACGAATGTTGAAATCATTCCCTTCGTGTCTGCTGTGGTTACATCTGGAAGTCACTGGGCAGTTAAGTGGGCCTACTCCAGGCCGTGAGTCACCACGACATTGTAAAGGAAAGGGTGTTCCTTTTCCACATTTTCCACTCCTCATTGATCACGGTCTTCTACTGAGTAGTCAAAGGCTGCTTCCTAGTCATCAGTAATTGCTGGTGAGACCCAGAATGGGTTTTGGAGAAATCCTGGGGCTCTGTGCTGTGGGAGGGGCCAGGAGGCTGCCCACCTGGATCGAGAGTCACTCAAATAAGAGGAAGTTATCTTATAGTCTGGAGAGAGGAAGTCAAAGAGCCAGGGACCAGCCTGTCGAGGACATTCCCCTGACTCTCAAGTAGCTTTCCTCTTACTGACTTCTTCCATGGCAGACAGGAAGACTTCAGGGTCTCTGCTGTCTGTATCAAGGTATGAATGTTCTTCTGAAACCTTCAATGTTATATACATATAACATTGAATTTATATATATGTTCGGTTTTTCGAGACAGGGTTTCTCTGTGTAGCCCTGGCTGTCCTGGAACTCACTCTGTAGACCAGGCTGGCCTCGAACTCAGAAATCTGCCTGCCTCTGCCTCCCAAGTGCTGGGGTTAAAGGTGTGCGCCACCACTGCCCGGCTGGATGTTATATTTTTAAATCCATTTAGCTTCCCCAAAGCCCCATGTCCAAAGACTACCATGACACTGAGTGTTAAAGCTGACATATGAATTTTAGGGAAGGGTTTAGTTAAGGCCACGGCACAGGTGCTATCTCATGTGATCCCTCATAACTCCCTGGCGAAGGTTTCAGTGAGGATAAAGAAGCATAGAAAAAGTGTGGGGGCTGGAGAGACAGCAGTTCAAAGTGCTGGCTGTTCTTCCAGAGGACCTGGGTTCAATACCCAACACCCATATGGCAGCTCAGAGTTGTCTGTAACTCCAGGGGATCCAACACCCTCACACAAGCATATATACAGGCAAAACACCAAAGCATAAACAAACAAACAAACAAACAAACAAATAAACAAATGTATTGGGGAGGTTGTTTCAAGACAGGGTTACTTTGCCTACCCTTGGCTGTCCTGGAACTGCAGATCACCCTGACCTTGAACTCACAGAGATCAGCCTGCCTCCGCCTCATGAGTGCTAGGATTAAAGGCGTGTGCCACCACTGTCTGACTAGTTGGAGGTCTTTGAATCTATGAATGATGAACTCCTCACCACTCAGAAGGAGGAGACAGGAAGATTGCCACAAGTTTGAGGCCAATCTGGGCTACATGACAGATTCTAGGCCAGCCTGGGCCAGGAAGTGAGTTGCAGTTTCATGCCCCCTGTCTCCTCTCTGCTTCAAATAGCAGCTAAAGTCTTGCCTCCTGGGGTTACTGAGATGTCCTGTTTGTTTGAAGCCGGTTGGTTTGAAGGAACATGGGAGGGAATGTGAGGGGCATGAAGAGGTAGACAAAAGAAGAGACGTGTTTGCAGGGGTGTGTACTGTGATGACAGGAGACGGGGGAAATTTTGGAAAAGGTTGGTTCATCCTCAGGAAAGGTGGAGGAAGTCGTCTGGCAGGAAAGAATCCTGGAGCGTTGGGGGTGGAGTTTGGAATTATGATGTCAACTATTATAGAGAAATGCTTGACTCATCTTTCCTCACCCTCTTGGCCTCACTCCCAGGTCTCGTGCCCCTTTACTGACACCAGCAGGTTTTTTGAAACAGGAAGAGTCAAAAAGAAAGAAAACAACGACTCCTCTTTCCACCTCGGCAGTGGGAGTTAGAATGATCTCTCTCTCCGACCAGAATGCTTCTCCTACACATCAGTGTTCAGAGTGAGGTTCTTTTTGTTTGTTTGTTTTTTCGAGACAGGGTTTCTCTGTGTAGCCCTGGCTGTCCTGGAACTCACTCTGTAGACCAGGCTGGCCTCAAACTCAGAAATCCGCCTGCCTCTGCCTCCCAAGTGCTGGGATTAAAGGTGTGTGCCACCACTGCCTGGCCAGAGTGAGGTTCTTGAAAGTCCTCCGATGCCTAATTAACTCCCAATGTTCTGCAAGCAGTGCCAGCCACGATCCATCTCCATTCAGAAAACATTCTTGGAGGTCCTCCTCTGAAGCTGGATCTATGGCGGCGGGGGGGGGGGGGGAGGGGGGTGCTGGAGAAGGAAGGGGCTGTTCCAGTTTCCTCCATCCTTGGAAAGTTGTTGTCAGCTCTGTGATGATTAGCCGCTGTGTTTACTAAAAGGTGAATTCTGGGTCACACACAGCATGCAGGGTGTGGCCCGTGACCGGAACAGGCCCATTTTCCTCCTCCTCATCCCCTCCCCTCCTCTCTTTATGCAGCCACTCTTTGAATGTGGCCACTGAGCTCTTGATGACTGTCAAGGAAGAGACTCAGGAGCTTTCTGCAACCAATGTGTTGAAGTTGACATCCTGAATGAGAGTATTAAAAACGCACATACACACAGGACCAAGAGCAAGTTCACATAGGGTCTCTGAAGCTAATGACACTTCACAGACACCAAAACATTACACAATGCCAAAGGAACGTGGTGATGATCTTCAAGGTGGAGAAGCTGGGGAGACTCAGGAATGTTTCCTGTTGTGACTATGTATTCACCAAGTGCCAGGCCCCCTTCTAAGCATTCCACATACATCAAGACAACCTGTCCAGCAGCCCAGGGGATAGGTACTATTATCCTTATTTTATTTTAGATCCAAGGGCCCATTATAGCTCAAACTGGCTGTATAGAGTGACTTTCAATTCCTGATTTTCCTGCTTCCATCTCCCACTTCCTAGGGTTTATAGATGTGTGCCACCACGTTCCACTGTTACATGTCAAAGACCAAGAGGTTAAAGGACTTGTCCAGGGTCCCATAGGAAGTGACAGAGAAGGATTCAAAGTCAGCCTTCAGAACTACCGAAGCTACGCTGCCTATGGTGTGTATGCTCCATTGAAGCCTTTGGCATGCCCTCTGAACCCCTGATAGAGAATTACCATTGCTTGCCTTAATGACAGATAAGTTACTGTCAGAGATTGTCACACACACACACACACACACACACACAAGGTCACCACATAGCAGGCTCAGTGTTTATTGAGTGAATAAATCTGGGAAGGGGTAAGTCTGACACACCAACTATTTTTCCCTTCCTAGCTCACTGCCCGTTTTCTTCAGCTCTTCCCAGGATCAAGTTGTCCAGAATTTTCCACTCGCACATTAACCTTTGTACGATTTCTGCCTGGACAAAGACTCACGAATGTGTAACCACTATGCGGAGAACTGTCTGTGGGACACTGGGTCCCTCCCAGTGAAGAACTCTTGCTACCCCATTGTCCAGATTGTCCTTAGGAGTCCGGCCCTGTTCCTATGCTGTTTGGATGCCCGGCAGACTCTTGATGATGAAAGCAAGTCCAAGGTGACCCATCCATTAAGTCCACTGTTCCTCCCACCTCTCTTTCCCCCCCACCTCTCTTGTGGAGCAAACTGGTAAGGTTTATGGGAGAAAACAAATGGTCTTTCATTAGGGAGGTGAAGCATACAACTGCAACTTAATTGGAACCCAGAGAACTTGTCAACTTTGTTTGATAGTATGATGGTCTTGTTTAAATAAACAGACAATAAAACCTGGGACTGTACTTGAGAGGCTAAAAGGACATGATATTTGGCTTTGGAGATATTTTGGGAAATCAAGTAGAACAGAAGACAAGAACGCACTGCTTTGTTGGTCTCGAGTTGGCAAAGTCAACCAACTCCGCTTCTCATCGTGGACTAAAAAGGGATTATTAAACCGGGCAGTCAGATTCTCTCAAGACAGATTCTCTCGTCCAGCCAGGGGCTTCGTCCGCTGTCGTTGTTTGGGCTAGAGATTACTTCAGCTTGGTTCTCGGAGTCCAGTCGGGGTCAGCGCCCGGGTCCTCACAGACGCCGCCTTCCGGGTCGGTGACCCTGGAGCCGGAGGGCGGGGCCGCGCCGAGTGGCAGCGGAGGAAGAGGCCGGCGTCCCGGGAGCGCGCGAGGCCTTTCCGCGTGCGCGCGCCCGCCCACCCTCGCGCCCGCCCGCCGGCCCGCCCGCGCGCCCACGCCCGCGC
>NW_021604791.1:7965898-7979807 GCF_004785775.1 Grammomys surdaster
GCAGCGCTGGCGGCGGCGGCGCTGGCGGGGGTGGTGGCCCCGGCGGATGTTGACATTGTGTTGTTCCTGCCCACGGTAATGGCGGCGGCGGCGGCGGCAGCGGCGGCGGCTGGGATCGGGTCTCCTCAGTAGCCAGAGCCGACCCTGCCGAGCGCCAGCTCCGCGGCCTCCGCGCCCGCAGCCTCACCAGCCGTTCCCCGCGGCCGCCCCAGAGCCAGGGCCCCGGGCGGGGGGCTCGCAGGCGCGGGATGGCGGATTTCGATGAGATCTACGAGGAGGAGGAGGACGAGGAGCGGGCCCTGGAGGAGCAGCTGCTCAAGTACTCGCCCGACCCGGTGGTGGTCCGCGGCTCCGGTCACGTCACGGTGTAAGGCCCTGCGAGGCTAGGACGAGGACGGGAGGCGCGGGCTGGGTGGGCCCCAGGACCCCTCGGGGTCGTCCTTCTCTGAACCCCCAGTCCCCGGTGTCTGGCGCGGGACAGGGGCCTTCGGGAAGCTCCGGCGATCAGGAAGTGAGAACTTGCTCTGTTTCCATTTGTTTAGGACTCCCAAGTGGGGACAGACACTGCCTCCCCTCCCCTCCCTCCCTCCCTCCCACAGCCCCGGAGCAGGCCCCACGGCCGGCGGGGTGTGTGGGATCCCAGCCGGGAAGATGGGCTCTTTAGGGTCTGCTTTATGGGGCCATCCGTACAGGCTAGAGGTGCACATAGATCTTAATGGGATCCATCTTTGTTATTACCCCCACCCCCGTTATTCTTTGGCACTCTGTCTTGACTTACAGCCCATTGACATATGGCTCAGAGGTCAGATCTGAGGTGTAAGATCCCAGTGGCAATTGGTAAATGGGGTTCACTGTCGTGTGTCTGTCACCCGTAACATACAGGACTTCCCAGTTCCTCAAGAGTAGATTTCTGCAAGACGGATTCAAGTTCCTGTCAATTATGGATGATAGGAATATACAGGTGGACGTAAAAGTAGGAAGATACATTCATTTACAACGGATTGCAAGTACTGAGTTTCCTGTAATCGTTCTGCTCTGGGACAGGGACCTAGGTTGGCTTCTTTGATAAGGGCTCCTGTAAGGTTTATTAGCAACATGAAAAGTTCAATATTATTCAAACAATAAGGGATAAAAGCATTCTGAAAGGTCATGACTAATAAAGGAATGTAGACTTGAGGCAAATAATGAGCTGTCCGGAAGAAGGAAGTTTTGTAACATTTCCCTGATAAAATCCGGAGTTTGTACAACTTAGGGTATTGATACTCTTTTGCAGCTGCTATCTCCAGTTACAAAGTCATAGCTCAAACTTCCTGTACTTGCATGTCACTTTATCACTGATATAAAAAGGCAGCGAGTCTGAAGATGTCTGGAGCGTTTTTTTTATTGTGTTTTGGTGTAGGGTGAGTGGGGTTTGCCGTGAGCAAGGCAGTGAAACAGGTAGGCTCCTCCTAAGATTGTCTCTTTGTTGTTGAGAGCAGCCATCCTGACTGGCCATGTTGTTGTTTGGGTATGCTTGCTTATGTAATGCTTTGGTTTCTTAGCACCTGTTAACGTGTGTATTTAGGTGACTTAACAGGGTAAAAACACTGCATAATTATTGTCCCAGTACCTGGGTAAGGAGGTGGGACTTCACCATAATAACAGCTCTGTTTTAACTGTCAACACAAACTTAATTAAGGAATATTGCCAATTATGAATAATACAGTTTAAATGTATATCATAATGCTTTTAGTTTAACTCTTAGGACTTTTTTTCTTTTTATTTGAAACTTAAAGGACTACAGGTGCTTTTAGAAGCAATTACAAACAAACAAGAAAAGGACACAGTGGTATGTACCTTTAATCCCAGTACTCAGGAGTCAGAGGCAAGTGGACCTGGGAGTCGCAGGCTCCCCTGGTCCTCAGGGCTACATAAAGGATTTCCAAACTTTTTCATGTTGTCTGTGGTCTTTCTTTTTTGTTTTTGTTTTTTTGGGTTTTTTTTTGAGACAGGGTTTCTCTGTGTAGTGTCTGTGGTCTTCCTTAAACTCCTCCTGTCTAGTCAAAGCTGGCAGAATTTTATTTACAGAGGCTCAGCTAGGGCTGGAGATGTAGCTCAGTGGTAGAGTGCTTGTCCTGGGTTCAGAGAAGCCAAATAAAAATGTTCAAGTGCAGTTGTAATGTCTCTTCTGTTCAAGAAGAAGAAAAGCTAAACAGTTCATTGGGAAATAGAATAGTCAGAGTGTTCAGATAGAAAGTAGTTGGCTATTGATTAACAGAATGTGAAGTAATTATTAGTGGTTCTGTCTTGTCTGTCAGAATCACCTGGCTTGTGCTCAGGAAATACTGGCCTTTATTATTACCAGCGTTAGAAATAAGTACTTCTGTTTGCAAGACTAGCAGTCATTTAGTCTAGTTTATCTCCCACTGAAACCATCTGGAGATCCCCTGCTTCTGTTCCAGCCCTTCTCCAGGCCAAAGGTCCACGCTCGTGAAGCTCTGGTTCATGAGTAGGTTTTCATGGGGTTGGAGGAGGAGGATGTAGGTGGTTTTGATTTGTAGTGAGGATTCTGCTGCAGACACTGGTGATGGTGGTGTTTGCCACCTTAGCAGGAAGCCTTGATATGTTTGTGATCTTCCTTAGACACTTCTGATAGGTAGTAACCTTCCTCTGCCACCTTTATATAAATTACTCATCTGTGTCTCCTCAGTTCACAGGATGACAGCTGTAGCTCATACCTTTCCATATTAAGGAGTGAGATAAAGTATGCAGAGGACACGAGTGTGTGCTGCTGTCCTCGGCAGACACTCGTCTTTATTAGTAATTACCCTCCTCAGGTGGTTCTCCACTTTGAGAAACATTTGGGTAAAATATAGATTAAGAATTCAGCATTGCCATTTTCAAACCAAACTGATTCATTTAGCTAATTTTTTTTTGTTTTATTATTCTGAACCAACGTGTATATACATGAATCTTTGCTCAGTGAAAGCCTGATCAATCCTGTTTTGTGGTGATACAGACTTATATATTAATGTAAGGCTTATAAATGACCATCATGCATCATGTTAGGCATACCAGACTGTATAGCCAAGTTTGCACCTGCAAAAGATTTTGAAATTTGTGCTCATATGTTACTATAATTGTATTTCGTTTTCCTTTTTAAGTATTAACAGGAAAAGCGATTAATAATGCTAGTAAGTCATGGGCTGGAGAGATGTCTCGGCAGTTCAGGGCATTTGTCGCTCCTACAGAGGACCAGGTTTGGTTCCCAGCACCCATGGTAGTTTACAACCATCCATAACTCAGATTACAGCAGTTCCAACAAAACACTCATGTACAAACATAAAATGAATACATCTTTACAAAGTTAAAATTAGAGTAAACCACATAAGCTTACTTCCCTTTTAGCTAAGGAGTTGATTAAAGCATTCTTCCCTTGTCACTTTGAAAGAAATATTATAAACAGTTACAGTATCATCTCTAATCCAGGTCAGACTGAAAAGATTCAGGTCTACCTGTATGCTTGCTTTTGCAGTTGAGTATTTCTAATTTTTCTTAATAAGCTCACTATTAATCTAATTTGAGAAATCATTTTATTCTTTTGTAGTATGTTCTTACTTGATATTCTAGATGAGTAATATTTTTTATTTTTGATTTGCATGTAATAGGAGAAATCCTTTGTAGAAACATATTGAAGAAAAATCATGTATAGGAAAAGAAAATGATAAATTCCCATGGTTTCATACTATGTACATACATGTAACTTGGAAGACTGGAAGAAGAAAAATGTGACAAACTTACTAGATACTGTTGGTCAAACTGATTGGTACTCTTTTTATTGGAAGGCTGTAGTAATGTAAAGCACACTGATGAAGCAGCCAGTCACAGCTCAACAGACTGCTGAGTCCAGAGGAACCAGTGTGACCATTACAAAACACACCACATGATATGTCAGTATTTACTAAGTTTACTCCAACCCATTTCTTTTATTCTCTAAACCACCTTTCTTATGTTGCTTGATGGGATAGAACCACAGGAAAGCCATGGTGCTCAAGGTCAGCCAACTTCTAGCCAGTTAGGTTTAGTAGTTGGTGGCTACTCTGACCATGTTGAAGAATAGTTTATCCGGCCAGGGGCCAGGCCCAGAAACTGTGAAAAGGACATACAAATGGTTTGCTGGATGGTACTGGTTTATAATTTTAATTTTTGTAGATCTTTATCTCAGATTTCAAGTTTTTTTTTTTTTAACCGTGTTATTTACTTTGCGAATGTGTATAAGGGCATGTGATCTTGGGGAGGTGCTATGGATTCTTGTCAGGCTTGGCAGCAAGCACCTGTGCCTACTGAGCCATCTTTCCAACCCCACTTTGATATATCATAAGGATGATAACTCTTAAGGAATGTGTTAGTATAAAAGAATCCTTAAAAGTTGAGGAAATGAATTTAAAAGTAATTCAAAGCTTGTGTTTGCTGTGTAACCTACCATTGTTGACTGTGTAATAGTCATTGTTATCTTATTTCAGACTCATCCTGTATCTGAACCAAACTTGAGGCTCTCCTAGAGTGGGCATTATCTTTGATTTTTAACTTAAGTCTTCTCATTAATTTGTTAAGTAGAATTAAAATGCCTTTAATCCCAGCACTCAGGCAAAGGCAGGTAGATTTCTGTACATTCGAGGCCAGATTGGTCTATTTTAGTGAGTTCTAGACCAGCTGTGGAGAAATCCTAGCTTATGAAAATAGAAAAAAAAGTAAGTAAATAAACTTAAGCAAAAGAAATTATAGAGGCAATTAATTTGATGAAGAATCTGAAGGAAGACAAGCTATGCATGTGCTTTAATAGGACAACTACTAAATTTTAATGGGTGAACTTTGTTGAAGAAATGAGAACAGAGCCAGCTAGTGACTCAGTGGATGGAAGCCCTTACTGCTCAAGCCTGGTGACCAGACTGTGTCCCTGATCCCTGGAACCATGCAAATGTGGAGGGGAAGATCTGACTCCACAGAGTTGCCTTCTGACCCCACATGCTCTGTGGTATATACTCCCTCTGTAAAAATAAAATAAATGAGATATATGGTAGTGAGCTGAGGTTTCAGAGTTTTACTGTATTTGAACTTGAAACTTTACATATGGTTTGAATTCAGAGTTTTAGTTAGATTTGAACTTATCAAGAGATGTGAAATTGACAAGTACTTTTTTATATGACCGGCTAAGAAGAGTACAGGGACTAAATAGTGAAAAGTAAATTGTGCATACTTATTTATGTTGATAAACAGTACTCCAAACAATAACTTAAATAATACTGCTCTAAAATTTTGAGAGACACCTTGATTTCATATTGTTACTATGTTACAGTCCTTGAACTGAGTAAGAGATGAGCTCAGGAATCTTTGAATTCAGGTGTAGGGACTGATGTATATAACCCCAGTGGAGGTAGGGAGACCACTGAGAGCGGGGATCTGGCCTGGACTAGAGGGCCTGCCAGCCTGCCTGCTGCCTGCCTGCCTGCCTCTGTTTGTCTTTCTCTGTGTCTCTTTCTCTGTCTCTGTCTGTCTGTCTCTGCCTCTCTCTGAGACTGTTGTCTATCTGTCTCCGTGTGTATCTTTTTGTAGCGTATCCTGACTTGAAGCTGAAGCTATCCTCCTGCCGTAGCCTCCTGGGTGCTGCCTGAGACACTACTCCTGGCAGGTTTTTGATTCATTAGATAGGTGTATTAGGCTTTGTTCTCAGAAAGGTTAAGCTTTAAATGTAGTGTGAACAACTGATGCTCCTGAGTATCTGTATACTACTGTTTTCTGTGGAGGATTATTTTGCTCACTTGACTCAGCCAGAATCCTCAGGCTAAGTCTAGGGTATGTGTATTTATGAGGCAGGATCTCGATAGGCTGCTCTTGAACTCCTGAGCTGATGATGGTAGTCTGGCCTTCTGAGTCGTTGGACTGTAGACATGCCTCTCTTACTCTTCTCTCTTCTAAGTGTTTGTGTGTAATGAGACGCTAGGTGTTTCCTGTATCAGACATATTGTATACGTAATGGGGGATGCCCTGGAAAGATACCAGGAGTGGTTTTGATCCTTGGGTATGTCCTAACTGACCATAGGTGAACTTTTCTGAACTTCAGTTTGCTCATCTGCAAAGGGGACAGTACCTACTTTGGAGCTTAGGTATGAGAATCAGGCTATAAATGTAATTTTATGACCTGGACTCATCATAGGGATTCAACAAATTATTTTTTATCATTTGTATTTTATCCCTGTGTACACATGATTTCATTATTTTTAACCATTTGAAAGAAAGAAATCATCCAACATATTACTTTCCTGCTTTATTTTCACTTTTTTTCTCTTCTTTCTTCTCTCTTCCTTCCTTTCTTCCTTCTTTCTCTTTCTTTCTGTCTGTCTTGTTTTTTTTTTTTTTTGAGATAGGATCTCTCTATTTCGATTTGGTTATCTTTGAACTACGTAGATAAGATTCCTCCCACACACTCCTGGGAATTTAGGTAGGTTCTGTGTTTTCTACTTTAAAACAAGATCTTGAACATAAAAGCAGATGACCAGGTTGACTAAAGGGATATTTAATCCAAAGACAACCTTATCAGAGGTTGTGTGTAAGACCTGCCTGTTCTAACGGCACAGTCTACCTCTGTGGGCCGCTGCTGTGCTTCCTTCCACTAGCTAAACTGCTGTACTTGCCAGTGAAACAACCGATCCTACAGGATTTAAGAACTACAATTTTTTTGTTTGTTTATTTTGTTTTTCTCGACAGGGCTTCTCTGTGTGTATCTCTGGCTGTCCTGGAACTAGCTTTGTAGACCAGGCTGGCCTTGAACTCACTGATCCACCTGCCTCTGCCTCCCAAGTGTTGGGGTTAAATGTGTATACCACCAAGGCTGGCTCTTAATTCTTTATCACTACCTTATATTTAGCATATGTTTTTTGTTTGATTCATTGTTGTTTCCAAACCTGTTTTACGTGGTGTTGGGGAGCAGGCCCTGGGCTTCATTTACTCTAGACAAGTACTACCATAGAAAACTACTACCATAGACAAGTACCACCAATTGAGCTGGTCTCCAGCCCCACAGGTATTCCTTAAATTCCCATTTCATGCCAGGTGTTATACAAACTTTCAAAAGACATGAAGATTTTCCTGTCATGTGGCTTACAGTTAGTAGGTGAGTGATAAGTGAAGATTGCTGTGAAGATGACCAGTGAAGGGTGCTGTGATGGGAAGTAATGTGGTTGGGGAAAATGGTGTTAAGGAGGATAAAACATTCTTATGAAGAGCACTCTGAGTCTAGAAGATACTGAGATGGAAACCCATGAAGTCTGAAGAAGAGTTAGATTATAGCTACAACTTACAGAAAACAGGATTGTGACTTGAAATTGGAGAGTTCAGTATGGGCCAGAGATGATATAAAAGAGCACATTCTGTACCGTAGTGGCTCCACTACTGAGGAGAATGTTAGCATTAAATTGAAGAGGCTGCTGCAGCAATCTGGGTGAAATATGACAGTTGCCTGGCTGGGTCTGTCTTTAACAGGTAAAGGAGGTATTGCAGTTTTAGGTAGAAACCATCAAATTTTATAAAGCTTTTCCATAAAATAGAGAAAAACATAGTAGTGACTACCTTTCCATTTGTGTATATGTGATTCATTTGATTTGATTTTGGCTCTGTGGTGGAAGACGTCAAAGAGTCTGCCCTTAGTCTGATTTGGGATCATTTTTAATGACATATTTGGATCTCCTGTTGCTATGGTTTCTAATGTGCCAAGAGAGCAGCTAACATGCCAGGGGAGCTTCCTCCTAATTTTGAAGTGAGATCATGTGTGGAATGGCATTCTTCACTACAGTGCATCTGCTGTTTGATGGCTGTTTGTTTCTTAGATTTCAGGGAAAGATCTACATTGAAGGCTGATTTGGAGTCCCAAGGGCTGAAATGGTCTGATGTGTCCTGAAAAAAACATACATTTAGTTTTTTGTTTGTTTGTTTGTATTTTATGTGCATTTTTCCCTTTTTATTTTTGCTTGCTTGTATGTCTATGTGAGGGTGTCAGAATTCCTAGAACTGGAGTTACAGGTGTGAGCTGCTATATGGGTGCTAGGAACTGAACTCAGGTCCTCTGGAAGAGTAGCCAGTGCTGTTAATTTCGGAGCTATCTTCCAGTCCCCCCTTTTTCTTATTTTTTAAAGTTCTTTCATGTAGCTTACTTATGGTAGAGATGGCTAGACTTTGATATAATTTCCTTTTTTCCCCTTTTGTTGATCACAAGTATGTATCAAAGTTTCCATGTCCTGGAATTCATTGTAGTTCCAGCTGGCCTTAAACCTGAGGATACCTCCTGCCTTGCCCCTGCCTCCTGAGTGCTGGAATTGTAGGTGTGTGCCACACTAACTGGCAAAGCCTTCTGTCTTTTCTTTGATCTTGCATTGTGTTTATGATGAAGTCACTTCTGGGTTTGTTCAGTGAAGGAATTTTCATATATTCAGCCTTCTTTGCCTTTTTATAGTAGCAAAAGTTATTTGTAATTACTGATTTTGGTGGCCTATTCTGCTAGTAAGCTTTCCATTACTGTAACAAAATGCCTAGAGTAACTAATAATATTTTATTTCACACCTATAACTCCAGTTCTAGGAATTCTGACACCCTCATATAGACATACAAGCAAGCAAAAATAAAAAGGGAAAAAACGCACATAAAATACAAACAAACAAACAAACAAATAAATGCCTAGAGTAATTAGTTATATTTTGGCTTACACATGGGGTGGGGAGAGTGAAGGAGGACTGACACTAAAACTGTCCTTTCTACCAGCAGTTGTCTTATTGTTTTCCATAGGACATGGGCTGCATTTCCAACACCCACAGGGCAGCTCACACTGGCTGTAACTCTGGTCTCAGAGGATCTAATATCTTAGACGATCCTAAGCATGGTTCAGAATGTGGTCTCAAGCCGGGCGGTGGTGGCGCACGCCTTTAATCCCAGCACTTGGGAGGCAGAGGCAGGCGGATTTCTGAGTTCAAGGCTGGCCTGGTATACAGAGTGAGTTCCAGGACAGCCAGGGCTACACAGAGAAACCCTGTCTCGAAAAACAAACAAACAAACAAAAAAAAAAACAACAGAATGTGGTCTCAAAGTTAAAATGAGACTGGTCTACAACTGCAGAGGCTGTGTCTTCTGGTAGAGAGGAGCGTGTGTGTGTCCGTGTATACGCAGGTGTGTGCGCCTGACTGTCAGTGTCTGTCCAACTGCAGGGGGTTTGTATCTTCTTTCAGCCCTTGTTGAGCTGTATTGATATTCAAACACATATGAGATGGGTGGTGTTTAAAGCGTGGTTGATAAACATCAAAGTCTGTTAATTTCTTCCATGGTTATGATTTCATCTCCAAAAATAGAAACAAAAAAAAATCTGATTCCATTAAGCTTAAAGTCCAACATTAGGAAATATATTCTTTTTTTTTTTCACTTACTGTCTGTATAACACATGTGTTTAGTTTGAGTCTGAAATTTTTAGTTCATTTGTGCATAGGTCTTGTCATAGTGATGGAAGGTAAAATTCTGTGAATATGGCTGAGTGTCTGAGAGGAGTGCTAGGCTGGAACTTCTTCTATCCAAACTGAATACATAATCTTCTGTCTAAAGCAGCTTCAAGTATAGCTTTTTTTGTGTTTAGTTGATGGTAGACCTAGTGTTATTTAGACTAAAAAAATTCTTTGAAAGATTTTTGTTTGAGTGTATATTTGTGTGTGTATGAGTGTCTCTATGAATGTGTGTGTATGCCCGCAGAGGTTAGAAGCAGTTCGTGGACCCTCTGGAGTGGCAGCCACTGGTGTAGGCACTTGTCCTAGTTTGTCTCTGTTGTTGGGTAAAAACCATGGCCAGAGCATCTTTTAAGGAAAAGATTTATTTGTTTTACAGGTTACAGCCTGTCCTCTAGGGGAGGTGAGGCAGGAACTGAAGCAGAGACCATGGAGGAGTGCTGCTTACTGGCTTGCTCCCCATGATGTGCTCAGCCTGCTCTCTTATACACCCCAGGACCATCTGCCTAGGCACCCACATCACCCACAGGGAGCTGGGACCTCCTACATTCCCAGATGACACTAGCTTGTGTCAAGTTTACAGAAAACTAGCCAGTATAGTCCCTCATAGAGCAGAAAATTTGACACATCTTAGAAGGCTTTCTGTATCCAGTGTGTCAAGCAACCCATCAGTTGTCTTTGAAACCTAACAGGGTTTGCTTCTTTTGCCTGAGACTTAGTACTTTTTCCTTTTACACTCTGCTTCTTTCCCTTTACAGCCTCACTGACACATCTGCCATGAAAACACTTGTGAAATGTAATTCAGCTGTATCTCTTCTGTATCAGCTTCCTGATACAGAACCACATCTCCCAGAGTCCTTTGAGTAGCCTGCAGCACTCTCCCTGACCTGGCCTGTCTACCATGTGAACATGCCTCTGACCTCTTTCTTATTTCTGCTTCCAGTTGTACTGGCTTCTTTTCCATTTCTGAATTATTCTAGGCATATTTCTGACCTAGGCCCTCGGTATTGACTAGCTCCTTTTTATGAATACTTGTTTCCAACATCCAGAAGCTAGGTCCTTATCTTCAGACCACTGTCAGTGAGAAGCTTATCCTCCTACTTAAAGTCAGAACTTTCTATCTTCTTCTTACCATGTATAACATCTTTCTTTTTTCATAATTTTATTCTGTCAGAACATGAATTAGCCAGACATGTTAGAGCACAAACTCTTATTTATTTATTTATTTATTTACTTACTTATTTATTTATATGCAGTTAGGATTTACTATGTAGCTGTGACTGGCCTTAAACCTCAAATTCTCTTCATCCTTCTTAATCCTGGGTATGCAGTAGGCATACACCTTTGCATCTTATTCTAGAATATAAACTTCAGACAAACTTCTTATAGAAAGACTTCAGTAAACTTTTTTTATAAGAATAAATAAATTCTTAAAACATTTACTGTTGTATAGCAACTATCCTATGTGTAAAGTGAAGCTCAAATCTTGTAGGGTTTTGTTTTGTTTTATGTTTTTTAATTTGAGGAGCTGAGTATGGTGAGGCACTCCTTTAATTCCAGCACTTGAGAGGCAGAGGCAGGAGAATCTCTGTGAGTTTAAAGCCTGCCTGATCTACATAGCAAACTCCAAGACAGCCAAGGCTATCCAGAGAGACTCTCTCTCAGAAAACAAAACACACTGGGGAAAGCTGGGCTCATGAGATGGCTCAGTGTATAAACATGATTGTTACCCAAGCCTAGCAACCTGAGTTTGATCCCTAGAACCCATGTAAAGGTGAAAGGAGAGGCCCAATTCCACCAAGGCATCCCTTGACCTCCATGTGAACTTTGCGGCAAGGATGTGTTCAAGAATGCACACTGTCTAGTTTGGGTTTTGTTGTTCTGTTGAAACACTATGAGCAAAGCAATCTAGGGAGGAAAAGCGTATTCAACTTACACTTCTATAGAATTGTGATATCCATATCATCATTGACAGAGGTCAGGACAGGAACTCAAGAGGGCAGGAACCTGGAGGCAGGAGCTGATGCAGAGGCCTTGGAGGGGTGCTGCTAACTGACTTGCTCATCATGTTTTCCTCAGCCAGCTTTCTTAGAACCCAGGACCACCACTCACAGCAGGCTGGCCTTCCTCCATCCTTCATTCACTAAGAAAATGCCCTACAGCCAAATCTTATGGAGGCATTTTCCCAAACGAGATTCCCTCCTTTTAGATAACTTTAGCTTGTATTCAGCCAGCACGAACACCATACCAAAAGTATACAGACACACAGACAGACAGACAGACAGACAGATACACACACACGCACGCACGCACGCACGCACGCACGCACGCACGCACGCACGCACGCACAAAGTTTAAAAATGAGGGTGAGGGATTGAGACAGGAGGCTTACTAGTTCTGTGCCACACTGGCCTGTATAGTAAGACCATGCCTCCAAAATAAGTAAATAAATCGAGCTGGCACTGGGGTGGAGCTTTTATGAGACAGCGATTGGCAGCACTCTGGATGCCATCCTTAGCGCTGTAAAAAGCAGAAGCTTAGGACAGCACAGCATTTGCTTCTTAGTCTGCTGTCTTATCGTAGACAGATAAAACTGAAGGGAAGACTTACTTTTCTGATAATATGTTGAATTGATATTTAAACAAGGATTAGAATTCAGGCATTCCCTCTGCATTATATTGCTCTTCCAGTTGCACCACATTAACTTTCTGTACTTGCCAATTCTTGTTTTACCTAATTGGATTGCTGGCTGCAAGCTTGCCATTTCTGTTGAAAGCCTGCTGTTACTGCTTAGCTTTCTTGAAATCAACGTGTTTTCCATACCTTGTTTTCTACATTCTACCTCATGACCTTAGTTGGTTAAAAAGTTGGAAATTTCGAGGTGCGTGAGAAATGGAGGGGGAGGAAGGGCTCATCAGTTAAGAGGACTTGTTACTCTTATAAACGACCTGGATTCAGTTCCCAACACGTATGTGGTGGCTCACAACCATCCCTAGCTCCAGGTCTAGGTGATCTGACACCCTCTTCAGAACTCCTTGGACACCGTGTACACACACGGTGTGCAGACATATATGCAGACAAAACACTCAGAAACATAAAATAGGTAAATCTTATAAAAACACAAAACCACTGAGAGATGGCTCAGTGGTTAAGAGCACTGACTGCTCTCTCAGAGGACCCAGGTTCAATTTGCAGCTTATAGCTGTCTGTGACTACTGTTTCAGGGGATCTGACACCCTCACACATACATGCAGTCAAAACACCAATGTACGTAGAATAAAAATGAATACATTATTTTTTAAAACCACAAAGCAGTGGAGAAGTATGGAAGTTAGATATAGATAGAATCTTAGCACCTAGGAACATGCTGTGACTCAGGCTGCAAGGGGAGCAGAGATAGCCAACCCCAAGTTCAGGAAGAAAGACCCTGTGTTTAAAGATTAGGTAGAGAGTAGTGGAGGAGGATAACCGACCTCCTATTTCAGCCTCCATGTGTGTGCAGAGACACATAGACAAATACATATAAAAACCCCAAACCAAGATGACAAAAGTGCTTTAAAATGCCCTCTTTTGCTTGTTTTTGGTTGGTGTTTTGTTGTTGTTTATGACAGGTTCTCATGTAGCTTGGGCTGACATTGAATTCTTGATCTTCCTGATGCCACTTTTGAGTTCTGGCATTATGGATGTGTGCCCCCACACCTAGTTTCTGTAGTCCTCGGGACTGAACCCAGGGCTTAATGTATGCTAGGCAACGCTATGAGTGTTACTGACCGAGCTGCATTCCCAGCCCTGAAGTACATTCTAAAGCTAGTTGAGTTGTCTCTAAATATTGGTATGTCTCTTGTACGTGCAATTCCTTATTGTCTTAAAAACAAAACTAATTTTTTCTTCATATTTTAATTCTTTTTATAATTATAAAGAGAGGCATAAAGACTACTTACAAATTGGGAAGTTTTATTTCCCAGTGAAGTAGAAAATGAAACTTAGGATCACTAAGATACAAAAAAGGGCTTGTGTTTTTTGTGTAATTGTTCCTAGTTTTCTTTTTTTTTTCTTCTATTTTTGATGTGCATGTATGTGTTGTGTGTGTTATATGTACTTTTAAAATGTGTACAATTGACTTGAGTGTATGTGTGCATGCATGTATGTTACATGCTCTTTTTAATGGTGTGTGCGTACTCGTGCTTATGGTAGACATGGGCTGTCTTTTCCTGTATCGCTGTCACTCTACCTTTATTTTCTGAGATGTAACTCACAGTTACATACACTGTCTCCTGTCTCCCTCCCCCGGTGCTGGGTTTGTGGGTGCTGTGCTGGGTTTGTGGGTGCTGTGCTGGGTTTGTGGGTGCTGTGCTGGGTTTGTGGGTGCTGTGCTGGGTTTGTGGGTGCTGTGC